>NW_024581823.1:0-98748 GCF_017639235.1 Corvus kubaryi | reverse complement strand
TTAGCAAGGACGTCCCTTCCGGGACTATGCTTGCTAACCTATGACATGGAATTAAACTGACAGTTTCTTTCTTGCCTCAGATGGTGTGTTAGCTTTTCTTAAAATGATGGTTGCCTATGAATAAGATTCAGTTATTCAGCAAAGATAGAAAAATCTTGTTAGGCTGGCTTGACCATGTTTTAACCTGTATGTCAGTAGAGTTTATACAGGGGTTAGAGAATCTTTACATAATAGATTTAGGATTGATAGATTTGTTCCCTTAACTGTTCACTTTGCTCATAAACAACAGAAAAATTGTTTTGTTGCTATAAAAAGTTAGAGTTGCAATGTATCTCCCTGCTCAGCATGTATTTCTCATGTGCTATGGCTACTTTTTATTACACTGATTCATATTAGCTTGTTTGTATGTTTCTGTATTGCTCAGTCCTTTTGTCCAATGTTTAGACTATAAGATTTATGATCCAGGAGTTGCCTTTTTTTGTGTTTCTACCACTCTTGTCCCAGTGGGATTCTTCATTTAGTAGGATCCCTAGACAGTACAGTAATATGAGTAATAATTGTAGCCATAAAATGGCTTAAACATTTAATCTGTAATGGTAAATTCAATATGATTTTTTAGTGTTTGCTTTTATTTATGTAACATTAATATTTTGCTTAGTTATATATATTGCTTATTTGCTATCATGTGTGTATAAAAAAAAGTACTTAACCCTCAAGGAATCCATGTATCAGAAGTCAGATTCAGGAAGTTATCTTAGGTCTTTCCTACATGCTGATGACATTTGTCATTGGTAGTATATTTATATCTTTGGTTCTGAAACAGCACAGTGATTTAAGAAATTATCTTGTGTACTTTTGTGCTCTCATTCCTTCTCTTGGAAGTTAATAACTGACCACGTGTATGCTAAATCTATATCACTGTGAATTGAAACAGGTTCATTTCCATGCTGATTGGTCTGGTATATATTAGTCAATGAGAATTTTGGCAGTAAGCATGAATGTATATCCTCAATTTCTGTGCTTTTAAAATTGAGTAGGAGAATAAGTGTGAGAGCCACTGCAATAACAGGCTTTCCTCACCTTTTGGTGCACTGTTAAGAGCCCTTTTTCATTCTCAAGAAAGCACATTTTAGGATTACACCCAGAAGATACAGATGCACACATCATAGACAGTTACGTATCTAATGAAGGGATAAAATCTGTTGAAATGTCTGAAGAAGGCTCGAGAAGATCAGGATGTGACCAAGGTAATGGTTGATATGAAGGTGTGCCAGTCTTGTGATTAACTGGAATTCTTGTTGTTTTTCTCTTCCTGGCCTGCCCCATCAGGATTCATTTGACAGACAGACATTATTTTGTCATGACTTCATGCTGGATGGACACTGGTTCCAGAATGTCCTGTTCATTTCTGATAAGATGCATCATGTAATACAGGTGCTCTGCTGTACTGCCTCTGTAGTAAAACAGTCTGGGTTTTCTCAGTGCAGTGTTGATACTATTCCCTCTTCATAGTTTCTGTTGAAGGGTTTCCTTTTGGTAAAGCCACACACAGTGGTTGAAAAAAAAAAATACCATTCTTTACTGATAAGAATCTAATACTTTATTTCTGAAATAGCTGTAATTGGCCTTGCTGGCATGCAGATCCACAAGGTAGATTTTAGCTTCTCTCCTGATACAAGTAACTTACTACTGTTAGCTGTTGCCAGCAATTTGGTGCTGAAAGTAAGCTTTAAGCCTCTGAAAATACTTGTCTCTTATTACTGTCTGAGAAAGAGTGGTGACCCCTCCTGACAGCAGATGTATGGAGTCCACAAGAACCTAGTTAGGGCTAATTCCATGTGATAAAATTTTTTCTCTCAACATTGCCACTCTTTTGCCTAAGTCTCTTTTCTCCAGCTTGAATTCATTTCAGAATTTAGAAATAAGGCAATAGTGTTGTCTGATTGAAAGGGAGTTGTAAATAAGTTTTCTAAGCATGCTGTTAGTACAAGGCACAACAGTGTCCATTACTCTCTTCATTTATGCAATAACTTCTCTAGCAAGTTCTCTACTGCTGTTGCCAACTTCCTTTGTTTCCAACAGATTGCCTTCCTGTCTCTGCTTATACGTAGAGTGGTCTTCTACTCTGTGCCTTTAGATCTCAAAAAACCCCTGCATGTGTACAAAAAATGAAAGCAGAAAGCTAAATGCAAAGATATTATTAACACATCTGTTTTTTTAATCAGATTTTATCTTCTATATATCACATTTTTAAATGTTAGGTTCTCAGAAGCAACAAAAAAAAATCATTTTTGTTCTGAGTTATTAATCCTGAAACAATAGACAAAAAGGTTACTAGGAGGAGTAAAGCTTTTCCAAAAACAGTAGTTCATTTAGCCCTAGCACAAACAATGAAAACTAGAAATGTCACTGAATTCCCCAGAGTAGAACTGCAGGAAAGAGTACTGAGAGTGCCAGGGTAGAAATACACAGGATTAGCATTTGGTTTTCCCCTGTTGGTTTCACAGCTCATCTAAATAGCTGCTTATCTGTGAGGAATCAGCATTAATTTGCATCTGTGGAACTGGACAGACTCTTTAGGGTGCAGGCTGCCTGCCAGAACAGCTATATGAAATTTAATCTCAAGATTTTTTTAATCTTAACACAGAATTACCTTGATGTTTGGTTAGAGTATTTAGTATCTTTTCATCTTGGGGTTTTCAGATAACCACTTGTGAGCAAGTATATAGCATGAATGATAGAACTTTAAGTATATCCATCTGGAAAGTGTGGGAACATCTGTTAATGCATAAGGCAATACATTGATATATCATGTTAATTAATCATTTTCAAGTCATAGGAAGTACAGAGTGTATCACTGTTTACTGCAGAGCAGTATGGCTAGCACATGATTTGCGAAATCATTCTAACTGGGATGTTTTTATTAAAGAACAGTATATATGACCAACAACATATTTCCATATTTTAGTTGGAAATCTGTCACTTCTTTTTCATGGCACACACTCAGTGACTGAGTAATGAAGAATGTGAACTACATTTTACTATTGGAGACAGATTCAAAGAGTAGTTGAGTCTCACACAAATCACTAAGAAAAGAACAAGTTATTGGACAAAAGTGCTCATATTGAGTTCAGTGAAAACTCTCTGATCTGGAGTTTTCAAATTCTGTCTGGAGAGGATTTAGTTTTCCAAGTGTGCATCAGAACAGTGCACTGTACCCATGTTTTCATTTTATGTTGCTGATGTAATGCTTTCTCAGAATTCCTCACATATGTCAAGATTCTGTTTGTGTATGATGATATAGTAACAGTCTGCTACACAAGCAGACAAGGATATTCCAAATTCCATAAATCCTTTTCCCCTCTGTATGCATGATTATTAGTGCTCTGGAATGGATGCCTGCAAGCATCATCAGATTATCATGTCCGTATTGAGGTTAACTCTCTCTAGCATGCTTGCAATTGCAGAAAATGTTTTTCCAGGAATCACAATTGGAAATTGCTTAGATGTGTGATCCTTTTTTTCAGCAGTAGTACCATTTAGCAATGTATCTGCAGTGAAAGGCCAAAAGCCTTTTATCAAAGACTGTTGGAATCCAAGTTTTCCTGAGGATGTGTTTTCGATTCCAGTCAGGTGTGCTGATGGAAGCATTCCTTACAATTCTCTTGCTACTGAGACTTCTCAAAAAGTTATCTGAAGCACTTTATACTGGCAATCTCTTCATAGATAAAAAAAAAAAACTTAGTTCACAGGGTAGTTCAAACTATCTGAGAGCTTTCCGGAAAAAATGGTGATTTTCTGACTGATGACAAAGTATTTCATGCTGTAACCTTTTTCAACAGCATCTAGGAAGATTGCTCTTGTATGCATTTCTGATCTATACTACATTCAAGAAAAGGTTAATCTGAATACCAGGAAAAATATCTACAAAAAAAAAAATTAGATATAAAAACCAGAAATAGAATAGAAATTTAGAAATAAAGTTGTTTGTTGAACTGCAGCTTCTGATGATAATGAGTGTAGTTTTCTTCATAGTTTTCTTTGCAAGTTTTGGACCATTCCAAGGATTTAGTTTGTGCCAGCAAATAGAGTCTTCTGTCCCTTAAAAGGCAGTATCCTTTGTCCTATGCTCTATTAAAATTTCTAGATTTTTTTCTTTGCAGTGTTCTTCATGCATGTGTTGCCTTTCTTTGTCTCTTTGTGATATGTATGTATTTTTTAAGACTGCAGTAGCTAGAACAGACTTTTGAAAGTTTTGGTATCAGACGGCCCTGAGAAATGTGCAAATACTTTGTGTTTCATCATTACAAAGTTTTCATTGAATCTTAACCAAAGCTCCTAAAAATACTGATAAATATACACGGCTCAGGTGTCATGATGACTGTAATTTTGACTTGGTTTTGAATTAAGCTGTTAAAATTTTGTCTCTTTGGAGAGCCTGAAAAGTCTTCTAATTTGCACTGGAAAATTTCTAACTAGATATGAGTGGAGTGGAGTGCAGTGCTGTGAATGGTCAAAGACAGGACTACTCAGTGTAATCCCAACATGTCCAGAAATTTTCACCAGCTTTACTCATTGGCAAATACAAGAAAATAACACAGACTTCTCTAAAGACCTTTTCCAAAATATTTTGAACAATTATTGTTCTGGGTATATTTTTTATTTAGTCATCTCTTCCATCAGTTCTGAAAAAGGAGAGATTTCTTACCTCATTCATTTACTGTGTGGAATAAAGTGACAATTGAATAGGAATAAACAGGTCAAGAAAGAGAAAAGTTAATTGCCTCTATCTAACAGATTTACCTTTGTAACGTGCTGTTCCCTAATGTATTCCAATTTTCTCAGCTTTCCACTTTGCTTTGTATTTCTTTATACCTCATGAACTCTGTAATGAAAAAGAAATAAGAATAGTGTTCCCTTTACAACGTGCTGAAGTGTACTTAGGAATCAAAGGGTCTCCATTTTCTGGATCTAGATGCAGGAATGCCTGCCCATCCCCAGTGGAATGCACATTGTAGCAGCACATCAGGACAAAATTAGATGCTTTACGCTTATGTATTTTTAAATTATTGTGGGTTTAATATTGAGATAGTTGTGCATCTGCTCTTCTCTCAATAGTTGTGTGGTGTCATGCGTGTTTTAGTTATCAGCCACTACACTCTTGGACTGAATAGCTCTTTTTGAAGGTTTAGGGCAAGAAAACTAGATCAGTTCTCTGTCAGTTCTTTCCCTTACAGCCTTGTTTAAGAGACGGAAGAATTAGCAGTGCTTTTCCCCAAGTACATAATTCCCAAATTCATAGTGACATTTTTCTGGTTTAGCCATCACTGATTTAAGATTATTTATCCATGTTCTAGAATGTGTGTATGTATCATTATGTTATTTTTAGACTTTGTATTTTGAGACAGTATTGTTAGGATTTTTTCCTTTATTGTCCAGGTATTTACAAACAACGGTGACCACTCTAAATGTGCGAATAGCAGTGTAAACAAGGAATGGTTTTTACCATTTAGCCCCAATCCTTTTGGTTCCAAGATCCCTATAGTTTTATATTTTGATCTTACCAGAATTGGAGCCTTCTCAATTATTTTCTTGAAACCAGTGTAAGTTTTCCCTCTTCGTTAACTTAGAAATCATGCTGTCATGGGGCCCTAAGGACCTGAGCTGCAGGTCTCCAGATTTTGAACTAGATGCAAAGTTTAGTTCAGGGTAATTGCAATGATTCTAGCACTACTGCAAAGGCTTGTCTCCTTTAGCACCAGCCACACACTATCAGTAGCTATTATTGCAGTGTGGTGATATGAGAGGAGTTACAAAAGTCCTCTTCTGGCTCAGCAGAATTAAAGGATGCAAATTAGTGAAACCCAGACAGTTACCCATTTGAGAATTTAATTGCTTGGAAGTCAAAATCAGTTTAATCTTTACCCAAGTTTAGGGGATATGTACTAAACACAATTCAGCTAGCAGTTTGCTTTGTTGTACAATAAAACCCTCACATCCAGAACTGTTCCATGTATTCTTGTGGTTAGAGAAGAAATCCCAGACATTTGTTTTTTGAATGGCTATATTAATAGCCTGTGCGTACATAATGCTAGAATTATAGTCTCTTGATGGAGACTGCACTTAGACAACATGGTATCTGAAATTGTAGTTGAAATCTAGCAGTGTGTTTAACATACCATCCAAGGGCCTTGGATTTTGGCATGTATGAAGAGGTTAATAAAAATCTAGTCTAGCAGTCTCACTCCAGAACGGGAAGAAAGGAACAGGAGCTGAGCTGTCCCTGTGGGTATGGTTGTAACCATCTACTGCAGCCTGCTAATTTCTTTACTGAGGTTATAACAATCTGTCTCATACTCAGCTTGATTCACCACTTTTCCACTATCATTTATTCAACCCATTGTCATTTATGCATAATATGGTTTTCTCTTTATTTCTCTATTTTCAGGAGCTGTGTTGGTCTCCAGAAGTTGACACTGATAAGGCTGTAATGGCTGGGAAATGTGCCTAATTGGAGCATATATATTCTGAACAATGCTAATGGTCCTGAGCATTACTCATGAAAATGTCACCAGGTGGTGATCTCTGTTTGCAACTGCCCTGACATCATTTAGATTAGGCCAGTGGCAGGACTAACTCAGCTTCCAGCCTACTGGTGTGTGATACAAGCCTTAAAATATGTGAAACCTAAGAACCTCATGTTTGAGGTCACACTGTGTCACCATTTATTAGCAGTAATCATTTAATAAGTTTTTTGTTAAACAAAATATTACTGTTTTCTACATGTGGTCATGTACATTTTGTCTATTTTAAATCCAAATAATTGACAATTTCTTTTAAAAACAAGGTAGAATTTATATACTAGGATTGAGAATGGGAAACATAGATTGAATTGCATGTGCTGAGTCAAAGCATGAGCACTTAAACTACTCTAAAGTGCTTGGATCCTGATTTTATAGGAAATGAAACGTGTCAAAGACAAAGAGGAGGAGGAATTCTGAACCCTCCTGAAGATTATTCATAGTGCACTCTCTTTCAGATAAAAAAACCCCTTATGATTGGTCTTGATCCTTATTTTAAAATAGCTACTTAGTTTGAAAGAGAACTTAAGCTTATGTTTCAGCTTCCAAGAGGTGTTAGCCAATTTTTGTATTATTACATTTTTCCATGTTAATTAAAGGCACAGATAGTCATTCCCATTTCAGCACATATTAAACCCCTGTTGGAGAATGATTCCCCACAGCATCACAGCTCAGAGAAGCAGGTGTTTGACTAATGTTCAGTGAGGATGAAAATATTTCATGCCAGATGTTCAGAGAAGAAAACATAATCATTATTGCTGGGTAATTATAAATTAATTGAATTTTGCTTTAATAGTGCCTTAGTCCATAGCTGCTGGAAGATGTAAGGCTGTAGGAAAATCATGTATATCAATTTCTCAGTGGTCTTTTGCCAGTACTGCAGTGGACTGTAGTCAAACATAGTTCAGATAGTTTTAATACACCAGCGAGGGGAACAGCAGCTAGCCACAGTAAAATGAAATCATACTGAATCACAGTAAAGTGAATCATAGCCTGATTACACCTCCATTCAGTATAACTCTAGATTCAACACACCTACACAACACTGAAGTCCTAATTGTAGATGCACTTTAAAAAAATTATTGTTAGGATGGCCAGCAACTTGCTAGTTGCTCTTTTGGGAATGTGCCTTGAAGACAAAGTTTAATGTCACTTTTTAAAGTCCTAATGGCTATCAAGCCTAATAAAAGCAGTTTGAACCATCCAAAAATGGCTACCTAGTAGTGCTTAAATACTAATTAAAGATACTTATCATCTGGAATGGGGAACCTTATTGAAGTCAGTTCACAATTTCTGCTGACAAGCTATTATATTCTAGAAATGATAGATTAATTAGCATATGATAGCCATGGAGGAGGTACTGTTTGCTTTGTTTGTCCTTGAAAGAAAAATGACAGCAGATGAATTTAACAAGCAGAGTTGGGTCCTGTGAAGAGATCTGAAGTCAATGTGCTCTTTGAAAACTGGAAAGTTTCTCAAGTCTGTTTCCTTGTGACAACTGTCTCTCTAGAAAATAAATTCTTAGGGAGGACTCAAGGATATTTAATGAAGGTTTTATGTTTAATAGAATAGAATTTTTTGCTATGTTTGTGCTTCATTCTTCTGTTACTCTTCCAAGGACAAGGTGGTATATATAAAAAGTTTTCTTTTTGTTTGCTACCTGTCATTTATGACCTGTTATGCCTTGATGGTGGATCCTTGTAAGATAAATCTTCTCAGCATGCTCCATTATCCCTGTTTCTAATTGTTTGGATGCTAACTATTTGAGTAATATGATTATTCCTAGAGCATGAAAACAATTTCTGCTGCGAGACAGAAAACCCTATAGAAGGAATAATTTTGTGGTGGGTTTTTTTCCCTTAGGCAAAACCTGTTTTCCCCTTTGCCACAGAAGGGTCCTGAGTTCTGACACGCTCTTTATTTTTCCCAAGTTTTGTATTACTTATTTAATTTTATTTAAGTCATACAGCTCTTCTGCAAAGCACTGCTACGTTACATTCCTGACAAGGACAAGATTCTTCTTTTAGTGATACTCCTCTCCATAGCATAAGTGGGGAGCCCACTGAGGTAACATAATTTGAGCATGATAATTCTCTCTGCGCTATTAAACACTGAGGATTTAATTCCTGATCATAAAACCTCAGTCCAGAAGAAATGAAAGTGCTAATCAATTTTCCTCCCTTAGTCTGATCCACTCAAATGGTGTTGCAGTGAATGTGTTCCAGAAGGTTCACTGAGGCTGTGTTGCAGTTTCTGATAATTGTATTCATCAATCAGACTGATCTGGCATAAAGCAGGATTAACAAAGTCCCCATCCAAGCCTAATTCAGGCACCTACTGTGAGTACTGGTATCTTCAGTCATCTTTGACAGGATCAACAAAGTCACACTTCTTGCATTTAAAATAGAAATGTGTTGAGTGAGACTGGTATCTCTCACTGGTCTCTCAGACCAGTGGCAAAGTTTGGGGCAAGGAAGACTTACCCTTGGTGGAGGAGAGTTAGTTTAGGGAAGATTTAAACAAACTGGCAATACGTAAGTCCATGAGCAGACCTGACAGCAAGCACTGATGGAATTGGCTGATGTCATTGCAAGGTCACTCTTAATTGGTTTTGAGCAGTCATTGTGTTTGGGGGAGACTCCTAAGAGCTAGAAGAAGGCAAATGTCATTCTTGTTCTCAAACAAGAGGATCTTGGAAGCTACAAACTGGCCAGCCTTGCCTCAGTCCCTAGGAATCCATGGAGCTGATAACCAGGGAAACAATTTCTAAACATATTAAAGACAGAAGGTGATTTGGAGTTGGCATGCAGATACAACAGGAATTTCTTGCTCAACCTTACAGCCTGCAAGGTTGATGGGGGCTCAGTGGATGAGAGATGTGAACATTGTTTATCGTGATCTTAGTAAGGCTTTTGACAGAGTCTGAAATGCATTCTCAAGTCAAACTTACAAAGTAAGTTATGACTAGAGAAGTGGAGAGTGAGGTGGAGTGAAAATTAGCTGTACTGCTGGCTCAAAGGTTTTTCATCAGCAGCACAAAGTCCAGCTGGAGTCCAGTCACTGGTGGTGTACCCTGGAGCTGATAGGACCAATGCTGTTTAGCATATTCTTGGAAGACTTGGATGATGGGGGCAGAGTTCACCTCAATTTTATACTGTGATATTCAAAGGGACCTTGACAGGCCAGAGAATGGGCTGACAGAAATCTGATGGAGTTCAACAGAGGGAAGTGCCAAGTTCTGCACCCGGGCAGGAACAACCCCACGCACTAGAGCAGCACTGGAAACCAAGTGGCTGAAAAAGAGCTTGGCAAAAAAAGACATGGGGATCCTGCTGGATGATAAACTGAATGAATCAGCACAAATGATAACATTTGTCTTAGGCTTCATCAGGAAAGCATTGCCAGCAGGTCAGGAAAAGTGATTATTCCCCTCTGCTCAGCACTGGTGAGGGCATCTGAAGTTTTGTATTCAGTTGTGGGCTCAACAGTACAGGAAAAATGTGGACTTGGAATGAGTCCAGGGAAGGGCCAGGAAGAAGATTAGGGGACTGAAAAATCTGCCATGCTGAATGAGCTGGGATTGTTCATTCTGCAGAAGACTTGGAGGGGAGGAAACTTACCAGATATTTTAAAGCAAAAAGAGTATCCTCCTTTACCAAGGACACACACTGAGGCCTGTCTGTGCAGGTATAAGCAATACCTTAACAATCTGAAAGGTCTTTCAAAAATAGGTTGGAAAAGTTGCTGAATCATCATAGCACACCTGTTGAGAACAAGGTTAGTGGTGGCTTCTCCTGCTCTGTAAGCACAGCAGCTCACTGTAAGCCCTTGTGTTTCAGAGAAAAGGTCATTTAGGAGATCTGCCTTGCTTTTAAAGCTCTTTTTGATGGCAGCAGGCCTAGAAGAAATTGTTGCTGATGAAGACTTGCATAACACAGTCCCCAATATAGTCCTGAAAAGTAGTCAGGTAGTAAAAATTATGGTCTGTATCCATAGTCTTGGAAAGGCATCAGCCAACCAAGGAAATTGTATATAGCCAGATTGGTTTTACAGTTTGTGTAGCTTGATCACACATTAACTGTAGATACGTCCACATTAGGTTGCTTCTGAGTTTAGCTGAAAGGTGCAGCTGATGAGCGTGCTGGGGGTGTGCAGTGTTTTTTATGCTTACTGATACTCCTGACCACAGGGGTAGTGCCCTAAATTTCCTTGTGTACTGAACATAATGCATCTGAGGGAAGAGATTAAAGCAGTTGTGACATTGCTCATTGCATATTTTTTTTGCTTCCCTGAGCCAGAAATGCTAAATTCTTGGATCATTATCTAAAGCTACTGTCTACATAGACTTGTGGAGCTGCTTCTTTCCTTCCACTTCACAAATTTTTCGTCTTCAATGGTATTAACATACACACTCATCTCGCTGTTTGAGTCAGAGTCAATGTTCCAGCACTAACTATCTTCTTCCTGTCTGCTCTCAGCTAGAACTTAAACTGATCATGTAAAAAGAAACAGAGAGCTCTTTAGCATGCATTTCAGTTTAAGGAATTGTCATTTAAACTGCCATTGGGAATTTAATTTGAAAAACTTGCAGTATACTTGTTTTTTCCTGTAATATGAGTCGGAGAAATTGCTATTTTCAATGGATGACTAAAGGATCAACATGTTAAAAAATGGTGGTAATGGCATTATCTGAGATTACTAAAGGGAAAAGGGAAGGCTTTGTTTGATACCCATGTTTGTTCAAAGAGCTCACCAAATATAGGTTCTTAAAAGTTTATTTTGCCCTTGTAGGAACATCTAGAAGCTTGGCTTAGGGTTCTGTATGCACATGCAACAAAAAAATCAATGCTTTAAAAGATTTTAGCTCATTCAAAGAAATCTCAAATAAATTTCATCAGTAACAGTTTCAGAATAGATAATTTTATTGGACAACTATAATGACCAAAAGCTTATATATTAAAGTATATTGAAAAGCCTGAGTTCTTTTTACCTATATTGTATGCTAGAAATTAAAAAGGTATATATTTTGATAAGACCTCTAAAGGACTTCCAATTTTTTTGGCTGCAAGAATAGACCTCATAAGGCAGAAAGTAAAAATGAACAGTGAACTACTAATTTAGTTATGAAAGAAACAAAATAAGAAATGTGGAATAATTATTAGGAGCACTGATAATGAACCATCTCTTTAAATTGCCTAGCATTTTCCATTATGTTAGATTTTTGTAGTATGTTAGGTTTTTTCCTCAAAATTTAGTACCTTATTGTTTTCACCAACCTTTAAAGTTCTTCAGGCTCAAAGACCTGCAGCAGGAGACAGGTCTTTTGTAAATACTTCAAAATTCTCATTGAATTATAACATGTTCCAAATTACTACTTTGCTTACTTCATTTGCATTTCAGAAAGAGATTTTTGTAGGTTGCCAAAATGACTGAATATAAAGGCCACAAGTCCATGCTGCTGCTGTGATGTGATAATAAACCATTATTACAAACTTCTGCAAGTAATTAGATTAAAAAAAATCAGGATCTTAAATTTAGTCAGTGTAAATAATAAGTGCAGTATTTGGAAATTTTTAAGAAGTAAACTCCGTTATATATATGGTAATAATTTTATGCTTCTTATTTTGAAGTGTGTTCAATGAGATACTTGCATGAAAAGAGATTATTATTTTTTCCTGTTAACCCACAGCTGCAAAACAAAGAAGACTGAGACCTTGACTGCTAAGGGTGGAGAATTCTCAGAAGGTAGGTGTCACTGGGAGGGAGCAGTGTGTGATGATGTCTGACACTCTAATCTTCAATTCTGTTGTTGATATTCGTGTTTATGAAAGAGAGAATGCAAGCAAAGCAGTGGGAAAAATCATGCAGGGTTCCCATATTTACTTACTGGATGATATTTGGCACCCTAGTAATGAAAGATACTGGTGGAACACCCGATGGAGTCTAAGCAGAGCAAACATATGTATGGAGAGGCTTGGTGTAGTACACTGTCTCCACTAATTAAGGCAAATTTACATTTATCTCTAATTTTGACACAGATGCTATGAAGGCTGAATAATTGATGTGGAAGTTCTTTCTGTTATGTAGCTTAGAATGTGAATGATAAAGAATTTATGACAATGACCTGAAAATATATCACCACATTGTCTTAATTCAGTCACTATTGTGAACTTTGGAGGAAATATGGCCCTAAAAATAGACTATGTTTGAGGGGACAAATATGGGGGTATTTTAAGTTTTGTTAATAATGCATAATGCATAATGTAAATAACAGCAAATTATGAAAAAATGCCTACTGTGCTGACACTGATTTGGTAATCATTTGGAATGCACTTTGGTGAGAAGCAAAATCACGAGCTGCAGAAATGCCAATGATGCACATTTTTCTCCTTTTCTGGGGACTGTGTTTTCTGCATTTATTCTGAAACGTGTAGAAGGTACGACATGATTACATTTGCAAGTAGGTAAATGGAATAAACCCTCTTCTTGAAGCAGTTAGTAATTTAAAGCAAGAAAGTTGTCTGGTTAGTCAAGGAGATGTGCAATTAGGCCTTGCACATGCTGAACACAGCTGCACTTGGCTCAGCTGGGTTTGCTCTGCTCTCTGCATCTTGGTCAGGCGTAACTGAACCAACTCTGAGCTGTACAGGAAAGGACCTGGACAGCAGGGGGGCTGCAGATGCAAAGAATGCAGGGTACACTAATGACCTAAGAATTTGCACAGATCCTTGAGTGGAATTTTAGTCATACAATTTATATCAGAGTTTTTTTTATTCTCAAAGATAGCAAGGGGCAATTGTTTTGGAGTTTTAATTGTTATTTATTAATGCAGTGATGTTAATGCAGAGCTGTTGCTGATTCTCTGCCTCTAAGAATCATCAAATCATTTGTTACAACTGACTTACAAATTCTGGAATAATCCTGTTACTTGGATGTTAGTGTGCCATGGGGTAAAGCTGTGTGTATAGCTTTCAGATGAAGAAAATAGGGTATGTTCATCATTCTCTAGGTCCATTTTCAGAGTGTCTGGGAAAATGATCTATAAATTTGAGTCAGAACACAAGTATATGCTTTACTAGGGCTGCACAGATCTGTGATTTGAAGCTCAAGAGGAATAAACACATGGACTATAGTAGCTTTGCAGCTCAAAATGTATTTATGTGCTATAAAGGTTCCACAGGTTCTGCCTGTGCTTGATTCTAGCTAGCACTGTCACATAATAAAAATTTTTAAGTCTGTTCTTTTCAGAAAAGTAATCTATTTGCATTGTTCATGTCAAAAAACAAACCCAAACAAAACCAACCAACCAACCAAAAAAAAAAACCCCAAACCCTGAAAATCAATCCTGCTAATTTTAAACAGATTGTATTTACTTTCTAAATTAAATCAAAGGTATGGATTATATTTCTATGTAGAAAGGCTTGGCATGAGCTCTGGCCTTAGAGAGTATAATAATTGAATATGTGAGATTGTTTAAAAATAAACAACTGTTAGGTAGCATCCTTGATGTCAGTTTTATAAACTGCTGCTGATACAGCAGTGATTTGTATATTTCAAATTAAACCCAGTTTAAGACAGGTTTTTTTTCACATTCCAAATGCATCAAGTCAGTGTAATTGTAACAGCAGTGTACTAGTGATGTGGTTACAATGCCCAGATTTACTTTCTCTGGAAGAAATAAATAATATATAGAAATTGAAGAAAGAAATTTTTTTAATAGAATCCATTTAATATTCTACCTGTTGGTCATCCTTACTGGTTTAAAATATAATCAATTTTTTTTATCAGCATATATTATAACAATATTGTGCACAATACATACATAATCAGCACATATATATACATTGTGTTAGCAGCATTCTGCTCTGTGTTTCTCAATATCTTCCACTTGAGGCTATCAGAGACACCCATAAATGTCAGAGGAAAGCAGCCTAGTTACATTCTGCAGAACTTGTAATTTATACATGAAAATCCCATGTTATTCCCACAAGATTTCATGTAATCTTGTATAACAAACAAGATATTCCTGGGCATTGTCATATGCAGATACTGTATTTTCTGATGTATAAATGGGTGAAAGCCTGACTTCATTAATTCAACAGGAATATCCTGGGTGAAGCCAGGTTTTCATTTAAGTTGTTTTTCTGGATGTCTTTTTAACTGCTTTGTTTGGGATATTAATAGGGTATTTTTTTGCTGCATATTCCACTTAAAGTGTCAAAGATGCTTGCAAGGTTGCTTCTGATGTGAAATGAAGATAAACCTTTCCACATAAATACCTCAAAATAAAAATAAATATATTTCACTTCTTCTATGCTAGGAGTCTTGTAATCAAAGCTAATACATAAGATTAGGTACCTAATGCCTGGATGGGAGCTAAAATGATGATTAAATACAGTTTTTCTTTCAGTCTCTGGATATAGGACAGTCCCAGATTTTTTTTTCAGTTATGTGGACAGATCCTAAGCTTGAGAAGGGAATTCTTCATGTATTGGAGTGATATGATAAGAAAGGTTTGGTAGTCTTCTGATTTTAGTTTTTCTTGGATGCCTTTTAATGTGCCATTTTTGAGATGGGCATTATCATATTAACATTTTGTCTTTTAATCCCCCTGATTTTTGCATTCATGACATAATAAATAGCTGTCCTCTGAGCAAATGTCACTTTCATCTATGTTATTTAGACTGCAACAGCTTTGTTTTCAGATTTTGGAGGATGTAAAACATCTGTAGTAACTGCAAAATAGAGGCCAGTTTGTTTTGTCCATGTCTGAATTGATCCTCTTCCATCTGAGACCACGTAAAGATGAAAATTTAATGAAGTGTAGAATGACCAGCAGTAATATAAATGTCATTACCTACATATACCTGATGCATCTTCTCTGCTCTTGTTACAAAACTGATTTTTTTCTGCAGTAGACTAGGAATTTCTAGTGAGAGAATTGAAGAAAGTAGCAATGTTGATTCCAACAGCCTGTATTGTAGACAAAGGCTCTGTTAAGTACCTACAATAGTGGGGTAGTGCCAAAATATTTCTGACCTTTTCAAGTTAATTGTTTTGAAAGTCACTGATATTCTGTTTTTATTACTAAAGCTTTTCCCTTGCAGTGTTCATAATTTAAATGCTTTCTGAGTCATGTAGTTTAAAAAGTTTGAAATTGCACAATGTAATAAAATAAATAGAACCTTGATATGAAACAAAGGAAGGATTAGGTAGTGTCATCTTACCTTTCTTTTCTTCTGACTATTCTGTTTTCTGATTTTTTTTTCTGTTACCTCTCTTCTTAAAAATGTAAGCAATAGACTGTTCTACCAGGGCTGTGATCTTGTTAAGCAAGTATCAGATATATCTTAAAATGTAGGAAAAACAGCTCTAATGCAGATCTAGATACTGTCATTCTCAGTTTCAAGGGGGCATTGCTGTCTCATGGTTAACTGTCTGTCCACCAGGAAATGCAGATCCTTTCCTGCAAAGCTGTTTTCCAGCTGCATAACCTGTACTGGTGCATGGGGTTGTTGCTCCTCCAGTGCAGGACTGGACACTTTCCTCTGTCCGACTCCATTGGATTCCTGTCAGCCATTTCCCTGTTGAGATCCCTATGAATAGCAGCAAAATCCTCTGGCTTATCAGCCACTTCTCCCAGTTTGTGTCATCAGCGAATTTGCTGAGAGTGCACTCTACCCCATCATCCAGATCAACAATGAAGACATCAAACAGTTTTGGACCCAAAACTTATTTGCTACATTTATTGCCACTTACACACTTGTAAAAGACTTCACTGGGTTCGGCACCCAGTGGACTTGGGCTTTTCTAACTGTCTCTGCATGCTTGGGCCAGCGTCTCTCTATTACTTCCAGGCTACGTGTCCCTGTTTTCACCTTCTGTGTACTTCCTTTTAAAAGTCCAGGGCTGTGATCTTGCTTCTTTCCAATCTCTCCTCTCAGGATCCTGAACTCCACCATCTCATGGTCTCTGCAGGCAAGGCAGCCTTCACCCTTCACACACCCTTGTGCCTCAATCTTCACCTTGTTTGCAAACAATGCCTGTATCAACCCCCCAAGCTGTAATTTTGAGACCTCTGTGTAGTTCACATGGGTGCATAATAAATACATGTCCAACATGACATCAGTTGACCAGGCAGAAATCAAGTACATCTTCTGGCTACTCTTACCAGAGTCATACTGAAAGGAGGTATTCTCTGGGGCTTTTAGTGCTGCCTACATGAGAGCTGCAGGACATTAATATTTATAAGTTACATATAGACCTAAAGTTAAATTTTATGTCAAATCAACTAATTACAGGATTTGTAGATGAAAAATTTTTGAGCCATCTAAAAGCAGGGGAATGTGTAAATTTTTCAGAGCTCTTTTTCTGTGGAGTTTTCGGGGCACCTTGTCAGGTTGTACATAAAAGAGCACTTGGCCATGGTTCTCAAGAAAGTTCAGGTAAGGTAAATATTCCCTGTATCAAGGAGAAAAACTGACATGATGGAGCTGAGACAGACATGCTGGACATAATTGGAGATGTGGGTGGGGAGAAAGCTGTGTCTGATAATGCAATCTGAACACTGGAAAGCAAGACAATGCCTGGCAAACTTCAAGGAGATCCATCAGTATCAAATTCTTTGTACTTTGTGAAGCTACAAGGGTGAGCACTGTCTGAATAACTGTTGTTTCTGCAGAATTTTTAAAATTCTTCTTATTTCCAAAACAAATTTCTCCTGAGTGGTTGATTGAATGTTACTTAGTTCAAATGTCTCTTTGACAAACAAATCCTTCCAGGTTTTGGAAGCCTTCCAGTTTTGTTTTTTTTTTAAGTGCTGCTGCTTGCTTAGATCTATCAACCAGTAGTGTCTTCTTTACAAGACTGGATAGGATTGAGAGATTAGTACCAGTAATGGGAAAATAGGAACTGGCAAGTAAGTATCTAATGGAACTTCTTTTTATTGTCTAGAAGAATGGAAGTCAGACAAACAAATGTTTACCAGACTCAGTTTGCAGATTATATATTAAATGATAATAATAATAATTCATGGATTTCCTGCCCCCCACACCCCACTGGGAAAAAGTAGAAAGATCTAGAAATTTGTCTAGAAACTAATTCTTCAAAGTTTTCATCATAAAGCGTATGGAGAAGAAAGGCAGAAGGGGGTTCAGTTGTGATGGTTTCTACAGCATCTCTGCCCACGGGCCTGAAGGGCCATCAGAATGGGTAGGGTATGTAGTGTTTCATTTAGCTGTTGTGAGGTTAAAATTACACAGTTCTGCACAATAAACTTTCTGACAGTCTTGATCTACACTGACATGCTTCTGTTGAGTAAGCATAAAATATGTTCACAGTTTTTTTTATGAAGAATAACAAAACGTATTTGAGAGATAGGCAGCAAAGACTCAGATGTATCTATATAGTTCCTTAGAATCTACAAAGCAAGAAGAAGAGAATTTCTGGTGTACTTGATTTATTGATTTTAATCTACAGTGAATTGACAGAACACTTCCGTCCTAGAGCTCACCTGTTAAAAAAATATAATTGCAAAGGAGTATATGAAATAGATCATGAAAATGTTTCCTTCTGGTGTTTCTTCTTGGCAGATGTGCTAAATGGTTATTCCTTTCATCATATGGTTCTCACACTGTAAAATATAGCCTGCTTTTTCTCTACTACATAAGTCAGGCAAACTGCCCATGCACTTGCAGAAAAAAATAAATGACCTTTCTGAAACATTGAAATTTGTCAGGGCTTTTAAACTGGCATTTCATTTGTGCTGTAGTCACTTGAATTGGCACACTTTCTTTGACTTCACATTACTCCTTTCTCCACATCAAATATAATTAATTTTGAAAATGAGAGTGACATTTTATGCTGAGGCTTTATTAATCTTTAAATTTATAAAATCCAGCCTTCCTTCCTTCCTTCCTTCCTTCCTCTCCTTCCTCTCCTTCCTCTCCTTCCTCTCCTTCCTCTCCTTCCTCTCCTTCCTCTCCTTCCTTCCTCTCCTTCCTCTCCTTCCTTCCTCTCCTTCCTTCCTCTCCTTCTCTCTAAATTGAAGGCATTGGAAGCTAATTAGAATCACACCGATAATTCTGCAGAGGGCAATGGTTCTAATAAGGAAAATCATGGGAGTGGAACATTTCTAAACAATACCATTAGAATTCTTCTAACAGGTCCCAATTAATGATATGGAAAAAACCCAAAAATAGATTGTTATATTAGACTTGTGAAAGTCCAAAGCTGGGCTAGAAATAGCAAACACACCCACATGGATGTACTGGGGACATAGTGCTCTCCCTATCTCTCATATTTTACTTGTTTGAGATTGTGATGTAACTGTTTAATAAAGAAGCAGTGGTGGAAATTTAAAAAATAACATTTCCTTGAATATTTTATCTGGAGTTTTGATTGAGGGAGCTATCTTTTTGTATGTATTTCAACCCCATTTCCTGTTCATTAATACTTTGGAAATGACAGATAAATGAACATAGGCATAATAGCTTAGGAGAGTTGGTTCTTTTAAATTAATAAGTGAGATTTTACGTGTTGTTTATGTTGTATTTGTCCTGTAATGTTGGAGTGAAAGCTCCTCTGGACTCAGGCCCAGAGGGAAGCCAAAGCACAGGGGTTGAATTAAAACCTTTGGACAAGCTGAGATACATGAAGTCACACCAAAGTGAATTAGAAATACAGATTTTTTAACTTTCAGTAGAAATAGATGCTAAGTGCCCTAAACATTAAAAAGCTCTAGCAGATACCTTAAACACAGTTCTTGCTGCAGCAGTGTTACCTTTTCACAGAATTCTTTACTTTAGACAAAATATAGATAGAACTATACTGCTCACATTTTTTAGATAGAGTGTTCACATAAACAACAAGAGCTGCTAGAAACTATATACAAATGTGTGTAATACCTGTGTAACACTTGTGTAAGATTTACAACTATTAGAATTAGACCAGGATAGGTTAAGAAAAGAAAAACTAAAATTGTGTGTTAATCTTATTGGTCAGTTAAAAAATATAATCCACACTTCTGTAGGAAAAAATATAGAGTGTAGAGTGTATAGTATACAGAGTACAGAGTATATGGAGCATATAGAGCATATAGAAGAAGCTGTTTTTGCCTGCTGCTGTTGCTTGGCTTTATCATGTAACCCCCTTTGAACCCTGCCTTGAAGACAGCTATGAGACTATGAAATAAAGAACTTAGCAGAGCAGCAGCCTCCTCTGCTCTTTTACCCTGGTCCGAGAAGGAAGGGTATCCCATCAAAAGTTCAACACTCTAAAGATCCAGAAGTTCCAACATCATGAGTCTGAGTGATGACAAAATATTACTCTTTCATTATTGGAGCCAGATATTATTTAAAAAGTATTCAAGGAAAAAAATAATTAGCCCATATCTAGGGACTGCCACATGAATGTCCTTCAGTGAAAAATTATGCATTCAATATTTCTTGAATGCCTTTAATAAAGCATATAAAGCATAGTAAAACAAAATTCTCTCAGAGTGCCAGGGGGCAGATTAATGAGAACTGGATAGCCAAGCCACCTGCCTGATTTCTGTACTGAAAATTCACAGGAGTTTTAAGAAATTGCTAAATGAGTCTGTAATTTTTCATTGCCAGAAGTACAGTGTCTTAGACTTTCCTTGGCTTCCTGGCCAATATAAAGGGTAACAAGAGAAAAGCAGTCTTAGCTGCAGGGGCATTCGTACCACTTCTGGCTGTAATGTCAATATAGGTGTCACATTTGTCACCTGACATGGCAATCATGTGTTTCTCAAAGAAGAGGCACTTGGTTTGCTGTAGAGTATTGTGGCTCCATATTCACAGCTGCTTAGTCAGTCAGAAAGTTTGTTATAGAAAATTGCAGTTACTTACAAAATTGACACATAGCATATCATGATCAAAACTGATATATCTCTTACTAATTTTCTCATCTCTTAAATGGTTAATAAAGCTATGCTGTTTTGAAGAGGAACCCTAGTAAAACACCTCCTCTGCTGTGACTGGTCTTAACACAATATATTCCGCTTCAAAGGAAGAAGAAAAAGCCTAAAAGCCTTGAAAGTTTCAGCGGTGCTTGTTTCTCAGCTTTTCAGAGTTGTTTCCGGTAAAATGCTACAAAAATGTTGATTTCCCTCCCAGAGAAGCACTGTGTTCCCTTCTTGAATTAACTTAGGTCTTCCAAGCTCTGTTGTTGATGGAAGAGTCTTCTTATGTCTCTCCTAATTATTGACTAATCCTAACTGGACACAATCCAGAGAGAGGTAACTCTTGAGCTGTTTGCCTGGCTATCAAAATCAGCCATCTTCAGCCCTGCTGCAAGGCGCAGACTGTCTCTGGATCATCATCTGGCTGTCATGGTAAAAGGTTTGCTTGAGGAAGCAGCTTTATCTCCGGTAGCTGGTTTTCAGAATGTTTTTGCAAACTAGCAGCTCGTGTCTGTCTCCTGAGTGTTGATAGGGTTGTTAGTGTAACAGGAAAGGCTGTAGCTATCCAGGTCTCAGTTTAATTTGTGTGGTGATTGTCAGGTGATAAACAGGCTTTTGAATAGAAACATTTGAGTAGAGAAAACTGATGAAACCTCTCTGCTGCAGAGTTAATGAGACTCCTCAGAGCATCTTATGGCAGTTTAAAATACTGAGAATGACAAAAGTGAGAACTCAAAATCCACTGGTTAGAGGTCTGGACCTCACTATCTTTTGACTTACAGATGTGATGACTTGTTGAGTATTCTATATAGAATGATCTGAGGAGAGTTATAACCTGTGCTTTCCTACACAAGTCACCAAAAGCATTCGTAATTGGAACAAAGTAGTGTCATAGACAGCTGTCTCTGCAGAGTCTCTAGGAGGAAGCAGAAACAAAGATTCCTTCTCAATTCAAGCTGCAGTTCCTCTTTGCATCTACATCACTGGCATATTTCCATATATTTTTCTTGAAACATGAAATCAACACTGTCAGCAATTTCCTCAGTTCTCTGGACTTGCAGATCATTTGCTGGAACCATTACCAGCAACATTTTTGAATGGCCTTGCTTCTCTACTGGGGTTACATTTTGGTGTGATCCTCTCTGTGGAGTTTCCCTCCACGATTCTTCTCACCTGCTCTTTTATTTTGCTACAGCAAACTCTTTTTTTTTTAAAAGAGTGGGAGAAGATCCTGATGCCCGTAGCTGTTGAAAAAGCTTTAATTCACTTGAAAATACCCAGATTGTTTGCAAAAGACAGGTCCCATGCAGAAATTAGATAATAGAAATTGCTATCCCTTTGTAATTCAGTTCTACTCTATGAAATCTTTTGTGCCCCCTTTCAAAAGGGGGAATTCTGTCTACAGAAAAATTTAAACTCATGCAGCCTTAAATACAGAGAATAGAATAGAATTAGAATATTTGGCCAACTAGAATTTGAAAGCAGTTAAACTCAAGCAGGCCCACAGGCTTGAATAGAGTGTGCCAAAGGTTTGGTCTTCTGATTTAAGAACTATTTAGGTGTATCCCAGCTACAATTTCCCAAAAAAAGAACTGGCTTCCTTATCCAAACTCTCCAGAAAAGTTAGCATCATTCACTCCTTAGGCACAGGAAATTCATAGTAGGTTTTTTGCCCAGGGCTATGAATTTGACTCCTGAATCTGGAGGATTTTTTTTACTTTCTTTTCAGGATTTCTTGTGATTTGGTGCAGCTGGGCTTTTTTCCCCTCATTTTGCTACCTCTACTGAATTAATCACTTGATGGGGAGCAGTCGTAACTGAATAAGATACAGAGAATTCAAACTGAACTAGAGCACATTCATTCTCACTGCAGGGCAGTGTGAGAAGCTTCCCTGATGCAGACCAGATTTCTCATACCAGAACAATCCATCTGCCTTCTTCTCACCAGTCTCCTCAGGGGCACCTCAGAAGACAAGAGAAACCTTGCTCTCTCTACTCCTCCCATCCCCATCACACAAGTGATGGGTGATGTGACAGCCATCCTACCAGCTGCAGTCCAGGTGATGGGTGCAGATTTGGCTGGGTGAGAAGACTGGTTGCCTCTCAGTGCACCAGTAGATGTGTGCCTGTTACATGATCAACATACCATAGTCTCCATCGTGTGATCATTGTGGAACACACTGATATTTTTAGTGTAATTGTGGCATAACTTCATCTACGTAAGAGGGGATGGGGAGATCTGGCCCCAGCTGCTTCCATCAAAGCCTATGGGACTTGCTTGTGCCAAAAATAGTTCACCCCACTGTAGAATAGAAGGACTGCAGAAAATGTGTTCTTGTGTTTACTGCTAGATCTGAAGGAAGTGGCTTTGAGGAAGGAAATTTACATCTGTTCCTCTCAGCTCTGACAGAGAGATTGCATGTAGTTCAGTTCTTGCCTACAGAGCTTGTCTCAGGTCAATGCCTACAAAAATTAAATTCCCAAATGTGACAGATGGTATTTGTTTGGTGTGCATGTTCTCTGTTGCATGCTGTATCCCTACATGAAGTGGCTGGAAAAGGAGAGCCTTTGGAAAGGACAGCAGGGGATGGGTGCTGCTTCAGGGGGAAGGTTCCAGGTCTGGCAGGAGGACAGTGCAGCCTGGGAGGCTGCAGCTCTTAGTGGCAGAGACCACCCTGAGGAGCACAAGCAGGACCCAGAGATAACCAAATGAACTTCCTTAGGATCAGAGGAGACTGGCAAAGTTTGGTGCAATCCAGAAAGCCACCGAGCTCTCAAAAGTGATTCCTACAAGCAAGGGTCTGTCTCCACGGTGAAGAAGAGGAGAGATTTGTTTGGAAAATGTTTCATTTTCATTCTGTCTGATGTGGTCACTTGGAATTTTTTGCAACTTAAAAGCTGGGTTGTTTATGTTTTTTCATATAACCGATCCCTTCTTCAGTCTGAAAGCCTTTTGTCTTCTTACATTATCTTCCTATAGAATGAGATCAAGGCAGATCCAGATCAAACCATTACTGCCTTTCTAAAAATCAGTCATTTCTGGGCATTTAGTATTTTTATAGTTCCTGTCTTGTAAAGGACACTCTCAGCTGATCTCTGGTGTGGCTTTCTGTTGGTTTTGATGTGGTAATAGAACTGACAATAACTTCCTGCAGGTGAAACCTTTGCTTTGCAGTTTCTGCTATTTGAGTGCTGCCTTCTGCACCAACACTGTGTCTGGTTCAATGTCTGATTCTGACAGAAATGTATATTTTTTTTCTGGTCTCTGTATTTTTCTTAGCTACCCTTCTGCTTATGTGTTTAGGTCATAAAGCATTTGATGACTCAGCTTGTTTGAAATGTGCAGTTCTTTGTGGTGCAAGTAGGAAGAGACCTAAGCAAAATAGTTGAATTTGACAGATTGTAGGCAGCAGGGCTCTTCCTGTGCTTCATAAAATCTGCTAGAATGCGTGGATTGTGAGAGGAAATGGCATCTAGTGTCTTCTCACCATATATGGGACTGGAGAAGTATTTATATTGTCACTTAGGGCTAAGATGGATTTATTCCCAGTTCATTCCAGTTCTTGTGGCTCAGCTCTAGTTTTTTCACACCTACTCATAACGTTCACAGACTTGCACAATCACACACAAATTTGACAATCTGCATGAAAAATTAACAGTAGATTTTTAGATCATTCATTATGTTATTTAGTGCTTTAGGGAATGTGGTACTGTGAATTTGTTATGCAGGAAGAGCATCTTACCAAGCAGGTGCCCTTGCCATGTTCAGCAAATGATACTTCTACGTTTTCCCTGGCAGGTGGTCTCAGAGCTACAAGTGTTCAGTGCATCTGGCCCTAGTGCTTGGGGACTGCATCAGCATAAAGACTGCCATTTCTAATTACTGCCAAATTAGAAAATGCAGTGGGAGGATCCTTTTAGGCCTGACTTCTTCCGAGTCATGTGCTAGTCCTGAGCTGTAGCAACGTCTAATTAGCTGGTGGGTGTTGTTCTCGGCAAGGGTCCTTTCATATGACCTTTAGAAAACATGTCTGACTCATCTTTAGGTATTCTTGCTAGACTATTCTCATCTAAAGAAAACATGGCAGGAAGATAAAGAATTAGGACTATAAAACACCCAGATAAGGAGACAAAATGATAGCAAGTAAATCATCAGACAGGTAGGATAATATGAAGAGAGTGCTTCACAGTCATTATCAATCTTAATGTTAAAAGCCCTTAAGCCAAAGGTTTAAAAGGCACATCCAAACATTAGACCATAATCTCCAGTGTAAGAAGGTCCTGGAAGACATTATGAGGTCTTGAGAACCACTGTCCTTGTCCATCATGGCTGGGCTGCTCAGTGCTTGTGAATATATAGATAGGAAAGAATGACTGTAAAAGAATGCGTAAGTTAAAACCATGAGAGAAGGACAGTGACTGAGTGAAATTAATTTTGACTGAAATAAAATTATCTTTCTTTATTTTATGGTCTCTCACCAAGTTTAGTCATAATACTTGTGTGTACCAGTGCCATCGGTTAGATTCAAAAACACATAACCAATTTTATATTGTGTTAGTGATATTATAACATTTAGAGGAGGTAGGAGAAGAGGCTCATAATATTTTGATATTGAGTATGTGTAATTCAAAACTTAAGAATGAAGAAGCAGGAGGTCAGCATTATTGCTCCTTTCCCTGATATGTGAGTAGGTAGGTAAGGAGTCCCTGTCGTCACTAATTCAATATTAAAAATGTATATTCTGTTGAGAAGTGTCTGCTTTTATTAACAGCAGGTAGAATTGCCAAGCTCATTTTTCAGGGGAAGCAATGCTGCTACTGGCACTGAATGTATTCCTCAACATTTCCTAAAGTGCATTGTTATGTACATTGTTTGTGTAGCATTTATTCCCACTGTTTTCTATGTTTCTCTAGGTGATTGTGGTGTTACACTGTACTGTTGAATCCACAGTTCTCAGTTTGCTTTTGGGTCAAGCAAGTGAAGTGCATCATTCAGCCAGAGCCACAGAGCCCTGCTTAGCATTTGTTGAGGCTCTAAGTTGGAGTTATTTCTGGGAAGAAAAGGAGACATTCCTGCATTCACACACTGAAGCAACAAATGAGAAACGGGATCATGAACTGAGAAACACAAGGGGTTTATATCTAAACCTCTGTCTGGATGCATTTTCTTTGGGGAAATGTGCTCGGGGGAAATGCTGATGCTGGTGCATTTCCCCTGAGCACAGTGGGAAGGACACTGCTGTGTTGCTCAGCACTGGCTTTATGAAGTGCCATGTGCTCTTTACAATGTCACGGACCCCTCTGTGCCAATGGGAATTTTGCCTGCTATGAGCCATTAATACTGAGGTCACCATCTGCTTCTTTCTGCTTCTGGGTGCAGACAAGGACTGTCTTTTTTCACATGCAGTGGATCTGCAGCCAATGTTTGGGTTTTAATATCTTTAGTAAAGGAAGAGAAAGAGCTGCATCAAATGAATAATTATCCTAGAGGCTTGGTGTGCATTAGTTACGCAGGAAAAGCTGTCAGATTGCAATCCTGAAACCAAGAGTGGGAGTTTATAGTATTTGAAAAGGTGGCAGCCCAGACTCTTCTTCTGTGTTACCACTCTGTGAATGTGCTGATGTGGTTTTACACATGGAAGTAATGCTCTCAAAATTTTAGTCCTGGCACTCATGTAGTATCTTCTACAATGCAAGACATAATTCTGCTTTCAGATACAAAAATATTTTTCTCTATATGGTCATTTGCAATCTTCTTGCAGAGTTTAAAACAACCATTTTTATTTTCTAATGTTGCATCTTATTTGTGCAGGAACACTAATTAAAAAAGATACAGAGGATACAGAGCCGTAGAGAATGAGCTTGTCTGAGTCAAAATGTCAGTGATGGTCATCAGCTTGGAGAGACATGCAGTCTCCATTAAAGTATCGTTAACCTTTGGTTGAATACAGGACCAAAAACTCTCAAAATGGATATTAACTGGGAGTTTGCAGAATGAAATGCTGGAAAGATGAATAAAGAACCAACCCAGTGCATTGATCAAGCTAATTTTCAGGGCATTTAGCAGAACTGATGTTGCCAGGGAATAATGGGCACTTTTACTGGTAAACTGAGCACTTTTAGTATAGGTGATAAGACATAGTGAACATGCAGGTTCCTCATACAGTTTTTCTTACCACTTTTCAGACTAAACTGGCAGTGTAACTTCTTCCTTCTATATTGTAATGCAATGTTTAAGTTTGAGCACTGCTTTGAGATACATTTTGCATGAAAGATGTTTCACAGAATAACATTGCTGTATTTTTACAGTGTCAGCTACAAGAAGCAAATGGACACACAGGAGATATATCACAGAGGTTGTTTGAGGTGAGAGCTGAATAAGGTAGATAGCAGATCCAGTGTTCAGTCACTTGAATGGAAAGAACACTCAATGCCCGGGACAAAAACTGCGGAAGTGTGTTTTTGTTTGAGTGCTGTGAGTTGCACTCCCAGTGTTAACCTAATCTTTCCTACTGCAGTTTCTGCTTGTTTAAAGAACCGTCTAGTTGAAGTTTTAATGTGTCCCCTACTCCTTTTCAGAAGAATGTTTATTGACTCATTATAGGAATTTTACAAGTAAAAGCAATGTTGGGGATTATTTGCTTTTTTCATCATGTTCTAAAACTGCCTAAGTGATCAACAAAGAAATTTTGATGCTTCAGCTGACATTTAGCTATTGAATGCTGTTATGAAACAACCAAATATTTTTTCTAATGACTTGTCTGGGAATCCCAGATAAATAAAGCCAGGGATAAATACACTCTTCTACGTAGTCTGTTTGCTTATTTGTTTAGACAGATAAAACAGAGCAGTTTAAAAAACATGCCAAGGGTCCCCCAAATATGACTATTTTTACTGTCTTCCAGATGTTACTTTCATAAATTTAGTATCTGTTCACTGCAGGCTGAGGTCAAGAGAAGGGTTTTTCAGTGATATCAGACAAAGCTGCAGTATGCCTTTTGTGACAACAGAAATTCAGGGTAAGGTGAATGCAGCACAGAATACTAAAGCTCAGTATGTCCCAGTTTTGTGGCTGACCAGAAAGCAGGGCTGTTCCAAAGCAAAGATAGAGCAGTGGGGGTTTCTCCGTGTTTAAAAGTTGGGTTCTTGTTTGTCTGCCAAGTCCCAGCTATCCCCAGGAAGTGGAGCACCATTAGAGACTGTTACAAGTCACCAATACTTGAAACATCCCTATATTGTACTATATTCCTTTCAAATATAGGAACTAACATGCAGATGATGGAAAAATTCAGCCTCTGTTGTATATTCTTACCTGATGTCTTTGAGGAGTCAAGTGATAGCTTTTTCACTCATTGCTATTTTTTATGCTAATTCTGATAGCAGTAGTATTAATATTGTCACTTACATTTTTATATTTCATAGAATCACAGAATAGTGATGTTAGAAGGGACCTCTGAAATCATCTGATCCAACTGCCTACTCAAGCAGATTCATCTAGAGGCAGCTGTTCAAGGACAGTTCCAGGAGACTTTTGAATGTCTCTGGGGATGGTGACTCCACAGCCTGTCTGAGCAAACTGCACCAGTGAGCAGGACCCTCACGGGAAAAAACTGTTTCCGTAAGTTTGGGCAAAATAGCCTGTGTCTCTTTGTGCCCATTGCCTCCTATGCTGCCAAGATGCTTGAAGATGTCAAGTAGTTTTGCCCCAGCATTGGCCACTGGGGTACACCACTGGTTACTGGCCTCAAACTCAACGTGATGCCACTGATCACCACCCTCCAGCCAGCTTTCAATCCATGTCAGTTCTGCTTCACCTCATTTTGCTTCAGATTTTCTTCATACTGAGGATAGTTTATCACTCAAATCTAAGTGGAGCTGAAGCAATCATATATCAAGAGAAGCAGTTTGGTCTTAATATATTTCATTTTAGATTGTAGTGGTTTCATAATGCAAATGAATGTTCAGATCTGTCACTATCATTTTGTCCAAAATCCTGGTGGAGTTTTCTTTTAGATAACTGCTGGTAGGATATAAAATACTGTTGCTTCATATTTGATTTTCACCCTTCCCCTGACTGTTTCACTACTGCATAGCGTTAAATTTAATTACATTTTCTGTTTGCAGCAGGAATAGAGAAAATACTTGTAGACAACCAAGTTGATATTTGCATTACCACCTGTAGAGATGAGAAAGCTTCAGCTACTCCTCTGTTCTTGGCTTCCCTAGCAGTTCATGCTTGGTATGGACAGCTGGATACTTTGAGATGTCCCCAAATCACTGGATTTTGACCATTTAGCAGTTACCAGAAAACAGTTCTCTTCAGTGATGTTGCATTCAGAATAGTGTCCTCTTGCTTATTCCAGAAGTATTGGACTAACTCCTATACTTGTTAGTGGATTGTGGTGTCCTTCATCTGAACTTTAAAGTTTCTGCATCAGTTATCTTGTAATACAGAAGTGTGACTACAAACTTTTTCAAACAAGATCTGAAACCAGCAATGTCCTGTACTTGTGCTTTTCAAATTAGCAGAGACTTAGGATGGAATTCTAGTTGGGTAATTTTCAGTCTGCTAAAATGAATTTTTTTAATTGACATAAGTCATCTCTGAAATAGGAATGTGATTTGGTCTTTGGAGGAGATTAAAGAATAGTTGTGTAGTTTTATTCTGCTCCTAAACCTTTCATTTTCATTGTCCCTTTTATCTGTGTCTTGATGTGACAGATATTGTCAAATACTGAGAGTATTTGACACCTTTTTTCCTGTGAAGTTGCTTTTATTTTTATTTGTTTCCTTTACCCTCAGTGTTTCTGGCCAGAGCACAGAAGAGCTTGCTCGGCATTGCAAGTCACAAAAATTCAAGACTCATCAAAATATCAAAGTAAGTTTTTCAGTGCCCCATCAACCCTTTCAATCCTTTGAATTTTGTCTACAATTTGTGCAGTATCTCAATCACTAGACTGTGCAGGGTGTGTTCTTAAACCTTTTAATGTTGAACAGTCAATGGAAATATGACAATTAACATGACATTACTTATTTTTAAACTAACCTTTTGTCAACAAAAAATGCCTTTGAGCTGCTCATTTAACTTGTTGGTTGTCATGCCCCTAGTCCCAGGGGAAACCGTCCCTGGCTCATTGTGCTGTGCTGTGACATTGACAGCTTTTTGCTGCAGGGAATCTTCACATATTTTCCCCAGGTAAAGAGACAGCAATATGATATAACTTTAGCTGTTTTGGGGAACGGACAGTAAGAAAGGCAAACACAAAAAAAAGTGCAGCTGTGGGGCTCACAGGACTAACAAGTAGCTGTGAGGCACCTATACTCTATTCCTGGCTCTGTCATTGTCTGGTGCTATTGTGAGCCAGTAAATTAACCTTATTCTGTGACTGCAGCACCATTTATTAAGTGGGAATGATAATGCTTAGCACCACAACGGGGCAGTGTAATTCTTTGCTAATTAATATTTATAAAGTGCCAGATTCTCCATAACTATGCACCTTTGCAGTCATTTTCATCTGTGCAAAATGAAGACAAAGTGGCTGAAAAGTGCTGCTGTATTTTATACCCACTCCCTGCCAGTGTGAAGGGTAGAACCAGGATTGCAGCAATGGAGGATCTGTCTGAAGTAATTTTTAAGATACTTTTGCCTGTAGGCATAGACCTACTAATTCAAGAGTGAAGCACCCCTAACACATATATCCACAGTCCCCCTTCTTAGAATATGACACAGAACAAAGTTACTGTGATGTTAGTTATGGTACAAACTTGCAGGACACTACTTCACAGCTTGCTACTTCTGTGCATATTCTTAAATCCTAAGGTAACTTATCTGCCAGTGAAGAAGGATTAAAGCATGTGATTTACTGTGACAGTGTAAAAATTAATACCCTTGCTGAACCTTGCAATAATTCTTTCTTACCATCAGGTATATTGATAAGCTTAGTGATCACATGTATTTTATTTTGCTTCAATATTGTAGCAAGTGTTTTAAGTATGATAAGGAACAAAAGAGTTCAATGAAACAAAAGAATTTAAAACTTTTGGAGCTTGGTCCTTTGCTTGCTTTCTTTGTGTATGAAAGAAGGCTTCAGATGTGAGCATACCAGTAATATTTTCCTTCTGGAGATCTTTCAGTTGTCCCCAACAGGTGAATAGAATCACTGCTCTGTCTCAGTTCCTGGTTAGGCTGCCCAGAAGACTGCAAGACAAACTGTCACCTTAATTAATTGATGAAAATGAACAAAGAAAACAGGTAGCAGAAAAACTATCAGGCTAGCACAGTGAGAAGATAAGGCTGGGGGGGGGGTGTTGTCATTTGGCAAGATCTTTGCAGAATCTTTTTGGCAGGCTGATACTAATCAATGCCTGTTTGCCATGCCTGACCCAGCTTTTCTTGCAGCTAAATATAAAGCTTCTTTTGAAATCTGACTGCATGACATATTCTAGGCTATGAGAAAATGAATAAGGAGTGCCAGTAGTTTTGGAATTAAGAAAAGGAAATGTGTTACTTACTAGATTTTGCATTTACTGTTCTCGTAGGCTGAAGGCAGAAGGTTATTGTAGCTTTATTCCTGCTCAGTTCAGGTTTCATTTGAAAAATTATGGAAATAAGAAATTTTGTTCATTTTCTGTCCACTTGTCCTCAATGCTTTGCTTTGCATAAAGCAGTGGCCAGAATCATGTACGTGTTAATCACAGAATTGCTTTAGTGCATATTCTTATTGCCTCTTTGATTATGGGCCTGTCACCAAGAGCTGAGCTGCTCAGAATACTTTCTGATTAATCATGTTCTCGTCAAACACTTCACTTGTAGAGTATCAGATAATGATCCTCCTCACAGAGAGTTAAAGGTTTTCCAATAAATAGAGACGGTGGCTGTTGAGAACTCCAGACAGTGTGCTATCCAATAATTAAAGTGATGGGAAACTATTCTGTCTGTTCTTGTCTCTAGAAGATTAGCACATTAAAATATTCACTCTGATGATTCCAAGCAAAAAACCAGGGTAAGAGAAACACCAGATGAGGTGATATGAAGTAAGCATAAGCATGATCAGCAAGTATGAATCTATATTAAATGAATGCCCTACCTTGCAGGCTCCATGACAATCCTCCATCTGCTGTTATTGCACAAACAGAAATGTGGGTTTTTTTGGCATCTGTTTGTGTTTGTGTTTGCTTATAGAGAGTGTCATGTAGCTGAAATAGTCCAGCTCATCCTGTCATAAATATGAGGACAAGAGAGACCTTTATCCTGTTCAGTCTGTCTGCTTTAGCCACTGTAATGTGTGCTCTAGTTCCTTGTCCAATCTGTAGCTCAAGAAACAGGATTTTCCCTGGAGAGTCCCCCACAGTCTGACACCATGGATAATAGGCATTTTTTATTGCAGATTGAAATGGACCAGTTAGAAAATAGCTCTTGATATTCTTTAGTACAGAAAGTAAAACAGGTTCCAGAAGGCAAAATCGAATGAATTAGGGAGGCAGGAGGGGAAATCTGCTTTCATGCCTTGTCTGCTACATAAAAATTTTGAAGATTCAAATATTTTTGTTGTATATCCTCCTTAATTTTTACCCTCTGCCAGACTGCAAGACGAAGGGGCATGAAAAATCTGGGGCTGCCCATTTCAGTGATGTGATGATGGATACAGGACGTTATATTTTTATGTACACTACATACATATAATATGTACGTTATAAATGCATATTATATATTGGAAAGACATCAGATCAGTGATTAAAATAGTGACCACTGAAAGGTAAGTCAGTAATCAGTCAATATAAATAATGTCAGTAGCTTGGTAAGGATTTTTTAGGTCTTTAGCAGAGTGAGATTTACCTCATCAAAAGAAAGGGTTTGTCAGGTAACCAAGTTACTGTGGTTTTCCAAGCTACCACATAGTGCCTGGATTTCAGTACTATTTATGAGTTTGCTCTTAGCCCATGGCAATCATTAAGTAAATTCGATTTAGTTTAGTCAGCAATGAAGGAATCTTAAACTGAATCAGATTTCCTCATATTGAGAGCAGAATAAGGGCAAATACACAGTGTGATTCAGATGAGCTGTGGTAACCTGTCAGACCCCAGCAAGGTGACTGTTTGCCTTATTCTTTTTCTGTTCCAAGTTGCAGACCACACAGGGAACAGAGAAGTGGTTTAGTACAATAGCTGATGTAAAGATCCTGCGTATCAGGAGACCTTCATTTAATCTCTGCTTTTCCACTGACTTAAAACATGACGTTGAAAAAATCATTACAGACCCCACACCTGAGCTGCTCCAAAGGCTGATAGTGCATAATAATTCTCATCTGCTCTTATAAGAAGTTTTTATATCCTCTGATTAAAGGTTGAATTTAAAGGTGTATCCTTCCATAAAGACAAATTAAGTCAGGCTTTGTTATGTATCAGATTTTTATGGATAGGTCCCTTAACAGAGAAAATTCTCTATGTTATCAAATAACTGACTAAACCTAAAATGCTTTTTAATTGTGGCTTAAGTACAGCTGACACCAGATACTCCTTTAATCAAATAAGTGAAAACTGTTAATGAGGGTGAAACTGAGCCCTGTACGTCCAGGTGGTGTGAGACTTACACACTGAGTTAATTCTGTTGAGATTTAATTTTTTGCAGCACAGCGATTTCCTGAAAGGATGGAGAATCATTCCATGTATGTTTCCTTGGCCAGAGCTGAGAGTAACAGGGATGGTAACCTGTTCTCCTCCAGGCATGATGTTAGCTACCCAGTCAGAGTTGAGGATTAAGGTTAGGGTTAGGGTTAAGCCGTGGGCTAGGGTTCAGAAAACCACAAAGCCCAGAGCTCCAGGAACACTGACCATGCCAAAGGCATGCCAAGGGCAGTGTGGCACTGCCTGAACCCTTCTTCCTCCTCTTCTTTTTGCTTGGCCCTTGCCTCAGCCTAAAGCCCAATTTAGGGCTCAACCTAGGGTTAGGATTAGGGTTAGGGTAAGGGTTAAGGCTAGGGTTGGGGTAAGGTTAGGGTTCAGAAAACATCAAAGCCCAGAGCTCCAGGGACACTGGCCATGCCAAAGGCATTCCAAATGGAGTGCGGCACAACCCCAACCTTGCTCCCTCCTCTTGTTTTTGCTTGGCCCTTGCCTCAGCCTAATGCCCGATTTAGGGCTCCACCTTGGGTTAAGGTTACACCTAGGGTTAGGGTTCAGAAAACCACAAAGTCCAGAGCTCCAGGGACACTGACCATGCCAAAGGCTTGCCAAGGGGAGCACGGCCCTGCACCAGTCTTTCTCCCTCCTCTTGTTTCTGCTTGGAACTCACCTCAACCCTATGCCCGATTTAGGGCTCAACCTAGGTTTAGGGTTCGGGTTAGCGTTAAGCCTAGGCTTAGGGTTTAGAAAACATCAAATCCCAGAGCTCCAGGGACACTGACCATGCCAAAGGCATTCCAAAGGGAGTGCGGCACTGCCCCAACCTTGCTCCCTCCTCTTCTTTCTGCTTGGCACTCATCTCTACCCTATGCCCAATTTAGGGCTCAACCTAGGGCTAGGCTTAGGGTTAGGGTTAAGGTTAAGCCTAGGGTTAGGGTTCAGAAAACATCAAATCCCAGAGCTCCAGGGACACTGGCCATGCCAAAGGCATGCCAAGGGGAGCGCGACACTGCCCCAACTGCTCTCCCTCCTCTTCTTTATGCCTCCATCTCGCCGTCGGCCAATGCATGGTATCTGGCTCTTCCAAGGGTTAGGGGGAGATTACTTCATGCTAATCTGGGATGCAGCAGACATGCTTCTCTCTCATCCTTTTTGGGGGAGGTCGAAATCATGCCTGTGAGTTGTTTCTTTTCTCACAGGGTATATACAGGGAAATCTGGCCTGTTTCTTTAAATGTACATCCTCCAGCATGTTTTCCTGAGGGAAAGAAGGCTGCAGATCTTTGCCTGGCAGTCTGAGCAGAAAATGGTAGTTTTGTGATAAGTAAGTTTCCTGTTCTTCTGGCGGTGGTTGCATTGTCCTAGGATGATTGCTAAAAACCCTGTGACTTCTGCACTGGTGAAATGAAGTGAGATCTTCTTGTGCATGTGGTCTGTTGGCCCTGGATTTTCTCTGGTACAGTTAGCACAGTCCCTGAGCACCTCCACAGGTAGGGACAGAGACTTGGAACACAGTCCAGTGTAGAACTAGGAAAGAGAGTGGGTTAGATGCATTGGTGGGATAACATTGTCATCTGAAATGGAAAGAATGGGCAACAAAATGAGATCTCAGGGGCAAAGGTTTAATTTAGAAATTGTAATTGGAAGCAGCATTAATTGAAACAAGTCATATGTTTTCTCTTAAATATTCCCAAATTTCAATCCAATTTTTGTATTTTGGAATTTAGCGTTTAAATTATACTAAGACATTTTAATCCATTTTGTGACAATTCATTGAAGTCTTTATATGTACTTAAGTTTAATCTGAACCTCAGCAAAATCATCACTTAGCAAGTTTCTGCAGTCTGCCCATATCTGTAGAAATGAGGAAAATATTATTTCAGCTGCTACATTTGAGGTAAGAATGGACTAAGCAAATTTCCCAGACTTTAGGAAATAAAGAGAATTAAGAATCGGAGGTAGAACTAGATTAGTTCCTGCAAGCCTCATTAGTTCCTACAATCCTCATTCAGCTTGTTACTGTGTCTCTCAGCATTCCACAATGAGCTGCTTCAGGGAGTTAAACTCATTAGGAAAAAATCAAAGAGTTCGGATTTCCTCTTCAGAATATAACTATTTTACAAACAGAGGATTGAGTGATCGGTGCTGGCAAGTGGGAGAGAACATGAGTGAGGGTGGAGGAGGCCCAGTTCCTCTCAGCAGTAATGCTGAATTTGGGTTCCTCAGTCAAATCATAGAACCACCAGTAGCCAAATGAAGTTACTGCAGTTTTATTCACTGAAGGCAAAGTAAGAAGTATTTCAAGCCAAATGCACACTAGTGAAGGAAATAATTCTGAAGTGTTGTTCCCTTTGATGAGTTTTCTAGATAAGAATTACACTTACGCCAAAATATTGTCATCAAGTCTTTGTTTTAATTTGCCTTTGAATTGAGTCATTATGTCATAAAGTTCTGTGTTCATGGTTCAGCTTTTACACTGATTTTTTTTCATACATTGTTAAAAAAGGTATTATTAGAAACATTCTAGTGAAACAGAACATTTATTAAAAAGGCTGCTTCAGGATAGAATGAGGTTTGAAGGGACACAGTGTTGCCTGAGGGGGTGGGAGAAGGCTGTACCATCACAGCTCTGTGGGTAACAGCCCAGTGTCCCTCTTTGGGCTGAGAGGGTTCCCCTATACACTCACTCCTCTTGTTGGAGGGGCTCTGCCTCTGTGTAGACCCTGTCCCTTGCAGCAGCCCCCTGATATCCACACTGGTGAGAAAACACCTCTGAATTCATGTACATAGACCCCACATGGGAATTTCATACTTACAATTATACAAAAATCATTAGAACAAAAATGACTAATCAGAAGGGACAGTCTGACAGTTAGAATCTTTCCAGATCACAGCAAAAAGGCAAACAATCATCCAATGTTCTAGAAATATTAAATAGTTTTTTTATTTTTAAAATTTTAGTGGTTTCATATTTTAATTAATTTTATACTTATAAACTGGTAATTTGTTCTTGAAAGTAGTGTTATGTTTCCCTTGTGGTTATGCAAATGATATCCTTATTGATAATAGCAGTTGAATAAACCTGATGATTCATAATTGTTATTCTAACTCATGAAAGGAAAATGATAAGGGGAATGATAATTGCTGTACCTTAATTTTAAATCAAAAAGTCTAGGGAGTGCTACAGATTAGTACTTCATTCTAGCAGAAAGCTTTGAGATATTTTATTTGGGTCTCAAAAGGTGATTAAAGTCTTGCAGTTTCCTTTAAGGAAGAATTTTAATAGTATAGCAAATATCCTTTGCTATCACGTTCTGCATTTTTCCGATGTATGAATGCAGCATAAAAATCAGTAAACATTGTATTTAAAATGAAATTTCATGTGTGTATTCCTTTAGGCATCTGCTTCAAGATTTTCTTCTGCACCTGACCATGAAGTTCTGGTTTTGCTATGGTACCTGGTTTTCCTGGGTGGAAAATTGTTCACATTTCCTCTTCTAAAAATGCTTCAGGAGCATAATAGTCCTGAAAGTGGTACTGGGCATTTCAAGCTTAATGTTCCATCTCAGGGGAGATGAAGAAATCATGCAATGCTATGTTGATAGCAAGATATTAGTATGATGCCAAGGCTGGAAAATAATTATCACCTTTAACTCTGTTGCATCTTGCATGTAGATTTCTTAATGCATCTGAGAGCATTTAAGTCAATGTTGCTTGTATAGGAATCCCAGATGAAAAGAAACTTGAAGTTCTAAATCCTCTTCATATTCACTTTATTCACTTTCTCCTCTTCGTATCTTTTTTTTTCCCTTTGGATTCTCTAGTCACTTGAATAAATGAGTGGCTACATTTTTTTTCATTTAATTATTCATTCTTGTAACGTATGGCATGTTAGGGAACACATGGTCAGCAATTCACTGCAACAAGAGCAGGGGCAATCTGAACTTCTGAACTGGGAAGGCAGCAGAAGGGTTGTAGACCTTGCTGCTTTTGTAGCGGTGGGAGGATGGAGGCAGATGGCTACACCGTGTTGACTTTTTTACTGGAGCATCCCAGTGTCTGTTTCTCTGTGCAGCAGAGAATTTCTGTGTTGAATGTTTTCCAGATTGCACAGAAGCAGAGATAACAAAATTTCAGTCAGGATGACCTGGTAGGAAAAGCACAGGGTGGGGAAATCAGAAGGTATGAGTGCTGTTCCTTACTCTGTTACAGACACCTTAAATAACCTTCAACAAACCCATGAGTATTCTTTAGTATTTCTCCTTGTGTGATGCCTAATCCAGAAAGAAAATATGAGATTTATTCTATTTGTCTTTGCCAACACTAGGTTCCTCTTGAAAAGGAGGTATTATAGCAATGCAAAATATTAATTCTTTGACATTTTTAAAAACTAAAGACAATGGTAATATTTCTTTTTTGTGGTAGCATTATGCGTGCAAAATTAGATTGGTAGCAATGGATGAATCCGTACCAAACTCATCAGATCTGAGTCAGCAACTTAAAATAAGATTTAATTTCCTATTTCTAGTACTCTGGATTCACTTTTATGGAGAGAAATTGATTGAGAATTTATTGAACAATACTGCAAGGAAAAATCTTTTCTTTTTTCAGTGATGAACCTTTTCTATTCTGGAAATGTAACCAACTTTGCATTTTATTTTCAATAGAAGCATCAACGAAGCTTGAATAATCCATACTTCTCTAGCCTGCATCTGATTAAAAATGATCAATTTACTGGACCATTTTCCTATCTACTGTTTAATCAGTAATTGGTTTCAAGTTAAAAAAATACTTCTGTCTAAAAAACCACATTAGTCTTCTAGTGTCTGATGGGAGATGAATACTGAGGTTGCATATGCATAGAAACCTAATTCTCTCATTTCTGTTATTCTGCAGCCATCTCTTTTTCGTAGAAAACATCCTTCAGAGTCATTCACAAAGGAAAAAATCCATATATTGTATAGCAGTTGGGGGGGAAGAAATGATAACCTGATATACTTAGCACCCTAACTGTAGTGTCTTCCCAGGCTTCTCTGGACAGACAGGCCTTTACTAAAAGCACACAAAAACCCAAGAAGTTCCCCTTTTACTGTCTCATGTTTGCCATATTCATAGACTTCAAAGGAGATTGGCCTGGTCACAGCATCTGCAGTGATGGATCTGAGTAGCCCTGGCTCTTAAAGCATTAGTGGTCTGTGATGAGCAGCACAGCACAGTTATGAAGGATGGATGGCTGATGATTTTGGTGAAGCTCTGTAAGCATTTGCTGTTTATCTCTTTTTAGTGTATCCGCTCGTCCATTTTTATCACTGATACAGATGTGTTGATGGTCTGCATTTTCTGTAAGAGTAGATGTGTAATATTATAAATTATTCATTACACCTGTGTGTTTCAATCAGAAGAGGAGACAACAAACAGCAAGAAAAACAGTAATAAGGGCAATGAAAGCTGTATTAAAGTCCATTCTTGTTAAGGTACTGGAAGACATAAGAGATTGTTCCAAGTTGCCCACACATATTCTGCTTATTTTTATTAGGAAAAAAGCCCTTCCCATTAAGCAGTGCATGTCATTGATCCCTTGTGGAGCAACTTGAGGATTGAGCAGAATTGACACTTTATGAATGGGACAGAGCTACACAAATGTTCCATGTCACCACTCATATTTTGTTCACTTCTAAATCTTGCTGAATAAACCCATTCCTCCAGCCAAAATATTATCTTTATTTAGTTTTGGCAGGAGTGATTTATATCAATTAGGGGCTTACGTATTTGCAAAATATGTTTTAAATATATATATATATAAGTAACATTGATTTATTAGGGTTTTTTATGCTTTAATACCAGGTTAAAAAAATCTTGGCTATGTTCAAGTAAGCATCTTAATTCAGGGATCATGTTCTGTCTCTGATCCTATGACTGTCATTGCTAATGCTTATATTAACATACTCATATATCATGAGGTTACAGTCAGATCATACAATAATCTCTGTCTTTCCTTGTTAACTTTCATAATACAAAGTTATTAACTCCAGAATTCAAATACTGCAGAATTGGAAAAAGGAGAGAGTTTTGATACCTGAAGCTTCAGTAGAATAATTATACACAAGACTTAATGAAGAAATTAGGAGAAAAAGGACACTTTGTAGTCAAGGATAGATCCATCCTTTTTCTGAACTTGAAACACTGTGGTATTTTACTGGTTTATCAGATAAATTTAGTCTTAGTGCCAAGCCTTGCTTCCCTGGAGTCTTATCAGTAGAATGTATATAAAAGGATTTGGAAACAGAAGTCAGTTAAGTTTATAGTATGACAGGTCTATTTGGGCTGGAAAGAAGCACAGGAGATGTCCAGTCCAACCTCCTTCTCCAGTCAGGGTCAGCTATGGGGTTGGCCTGGGACACTCAGCTGAGCCTTGCAAACCTCAGAGGACGGAGACAGCACAGCCTGTCGGGACAGCCTCTTCTGCTGTTTGGCTGCCTTCATGGAGAAAAAGGTGTTTCCTTATATCCAGCCAGAACTTCTCTTGTTCCAGGATATGCCCATTGTCATCTCAGCATGCAGCACTGTTAAGAGCCTGGCTCTTTCCCCTAACCTCCGATGGGTGTAGACAGGCTGTAGGTCTCCTGAAGTCCCTGCTTCTCCAGCTGAGCAAGAACAGCTTCCTCAGCCTCTCCTCCCAGGACGAGCAGCCCCCAAACATCCTGATGACCCTCTGCTGAACTCGCTCATCATCTTTCCTGGCAGACCAAACCTGGACACAACCCTGTAGATGTGGTCCAACATGTGCATAGCAGAGGCAGTTCATCACTTCCCTTGCTCTGTGCTGCTGCTGCTGCTGCCACAGCCCAGGAAATTGTTGGCTTTCCTTGCTGGCAGCACACACTGTTGAACAGAGTGTCCAGCAAGGCTTCTAGGACCTTGGCAGCGCTGCTGCTCTCCTGCTTGCCAGGAAGTACACTTCAAAGTGTAGATCATGAAATGAAGACATGGAATATTTTATTCTGATTCCCAAGAAAGATATTTTGACATATTTTTGTTCTTTATGTTTTCTTTGAACAATTAAAGCTCAATTACATTGATCTAATTTTGCAAAGGACTAGGATTATGACAGAACTGTACATCATTCTGTCTGCATTTCTTAAATTGGTCATAACTGCTAATCTGTCCTTTTTCTCAGGAAGATCCTAGCAAAAGTTTTAAACAATATTATTCTATTTATTGAATTCAGCTTGATTGGAACGTGTTATGATTCTCATATTTTACTGATATTTTATAGGAGTGGAAAATATAATATGTAAATTGACTGTGCAGGAAGAAAAATGGTCAGAAGAGGAAAAGTGAAGCAAAAATAGTATCTGCCAGACAACCAGCAGTTATTCTTTTGCAATTGACTTGCAAAACAGGAACAGGATTTGTGTGTTTCAATCATACCAGTAAACAAATAAATGAAGCCCTTATGCAGCATTTTATGCAGGATACTGTGGACTTTATAGTTTGTTTTTTTTGCCATTTGTAATGAGAAAGGGCAACAGATTGGAAGAAGGCAGCATTAAACCATAAATTAATGAACTGTAATGTCTTTAAATCCCATTGTGAGCTAATGTTAGATTGTCATTGGTTAAATGCTTTCAAGGACTGATATTAATAACACTCTAAAGAGAGAGATGTCAGCTCCCTAATGGAATGGGGCCATTCAAGCAATATATTTCAAGACTGGTCAGCAAGCTAGCAAGAGCAAAGTGTATGCATGGAGACAAGGGAAAAGGAAGATCAGAGGATCATCACTTAATCCTTCCATCTTAGATTGTCAGAGATGAGAGAATAAATCAGTTTTTCACAAGAACACTTTGTCCTGCTGGGCTTGTGTGATGCTGCAGTTCCAGGAACAAAAGCGACAGAGGAAGATATTTATTACAATACTGCTCTGAAAATGAAATAAAAGAAAGTAAAAAATCCTGCTCCCTAATTACAAAACAGAAGTTGTTAAAAATATCTCTGTGTCTTCCATTGTCACAGTAACATTCATCCCACAGAGGTTTAAAGCTTTTCTTTTCTGTCCTTAAGAATGGGATCCTGTTTCTGCCATGTTCCACTGTAGCTGCTCAAAAAATGGAGATTGGAAATGAAGGAGAAACAAGTCTTTAAATGAAAATGCAGATGTATTGTAGTAGGACAGGATGGAATTTAGCCAGTTCCTGAAATAATAACTAAATTGATTTTTTTTTGAGACATACTAAGGCTATTCTTGAAGGTATATTCTTGAAGACTGCTAGGTCTGTACGGTGTCAGAGGTTGTTGGTTTTTTTTGTTTTTGGTTTTGGTTTTTTTTGTGGAGATGGAAGCCCATTTGGGTCAAAACTGTATGCTCAACAGAGACATACAGCTCATACAGTCTCCTGTGCTATCTTTCTGCTGTTACAATGTTCTCTTGGTCCAGAAACCATTTTCTGTGGGCTACTTTAGCTGTGATAGCAGATGAGACGGGTGTGGGGTCAGACAGTTCGGTACAAGCAGGGTGCTGCACTGAGGAAGCTGCACAATGGGAAAGCCAAGTGGGTGCTGGAGGCTTAAGGATTGCTGGAAGGGTGTGAAGATGGCTTGTATTAATTTCCTATTGAGGGTATGAGGTGGGAGGAGAAGAAGTCTGAGGTGGCAGATGAGTTGATATTTTTATTGAGGGTACTATTAAAACTTTTGCCTAGACTAGTTATAATTCTGGACGTGAAAATTGCTCACATATTTACAGGGCTTGGTGGCGCCTACTCAAGCAGCAACTTGCCATTTGCTATTAGGAAAAGGGGGTCCCTTTGAGAAACAGGAATGGAGAAAATGTTTCTGTTTTAAAATAAAAGCTGTGGAAATTATAGGGTGGGTGATCCAGGGATAACCAAAGCTGTGCAAGGATGTAATTGCTGTCTCTTAAGAGCACCGTACTTTTTAAAAAAACTAGACCAAACCAAACCAAATAAAATCAATGTTTTTCATAACGTGTGGGTTTCATCTTAACCTAGGAACATACAGCAGTGTACAGGTCATTAAAGGGTTGTATTTTTAATTTTTGGAAAACAAGATCAACAGATCATGATGTGCTGGTGGGCAGGTAAAGAGATTTAGAGTCTGCATAAGAAAGTTGGGAGATGTAGATACATCCTTTGGAACCTTTTGTCTGTGTGCCAAGGAGCAGTCCCTCCTCTAGTACACAGCGTGACTAATGGCTTTAGTTATGATTTTAATGTCACATCCTAATATATGGGGTTGATTGCAAAATTATTCTGCCATTTTTGTACCAACTGTACATTGGTATGGTACAGATTTCTTCAAATAATCTCCTGTGTGTCCACAGTGATCTATTCTAAACCAAATAGTAAACTCACAATGGCCAAAAAGGTAATAACATGAATACCCAGAAGGGTCTTGTTCCCATTAAACTTCTGAGAGAGATGGGTTTGCCTTTTAAAGGATTTTATTGGTTAAATGTAATCACACAAAATAGTTGAGCCCTCACAAATTTTTTAGAAGATCATACTGTGACCCATAAAAGGAATGTATTAATCTTTAGCTTTATTAGCTTTTACATGAAAGACTGTCATTTTCTGTTACAAAGAGGCACTTTTATTAGTTGTCTGAAAGCAACGGAATAGTGAATTTTTACTTTTGGTTTAACAAAAATGATACTGTATACTTTTGACAAAATATTTCTTGGGAAATGCGCATTTGGAAAAAAGAGAGGGTGGGGGGCTGTTGAGAGCACAAATGTATACACTGAGACTGGTGATAGGAGATCACATGGGAACCTAAGAGATTCTGACAGATTTTCTCTTTTAATGGTATTCTTGTTTGAGAAAATCCTGGGTAAGAACTGCTGCAAGCTTGCACTTCTTGCACCTGTCTATTCTGTGTGAAGCAAAAAGTTCAACAGTTCAGGTATTCCTGAATGTAGTTTGCTTGGATTTCCATCATGGAGAGAGAGCTGTGCTTGATCATGGTGACAGCAGAAGCCCTCAACAACACTGTGCCAGGCATGAGTGCAGAAGGTGGTACGTGGCTGTCATAGGCAAAAGAAAAAGAAGACAATATGGATTAAAATAGTTTTTAGGCACTTCTGAGGATGTTTTGCACAACACTTCAAAAAGTTTAAAAATCAGTAGTGGTCCACATACTCATTTGGAAGCCATCACTTCAGACACGATCACAAGGGCTCGTGAGGCAGGGATTGTCATCCGCATCTTCTGCCCATGTGTGCAGTGAGGACTCCAGTCCCTTTTTGGAAAGACAGAGAGCAGAAACTGTGTACATGTCTGGCTGCTGGCACAACTTTGGGACTGACAGGAACGGTTTCTATTTTTCCTTCCCCTTATGGACTATCAGGGGACCAGTGAAGAAAAGCAGTTATTTCTGTTTCCCATGCTTCAATTTTCTTTGTGTACAGAGGAAAAATAAAACAGAAAGAAAATCAAAAGAGAGTGTGCTGAATAGGAAAAGAAAGCAAAGCTGAGTAACAAGGAAGATCAATTATCAGTTGATGAGCGTGAATATTGAAATATACGTCCATCCCTAAAAGACACAATCTGTGGTGGCTACCCCATACTTTACCCTTAGCAAGTGTGAGAAATTGCTTGTATTTACTAAGATTCCTTTCATCCTGTCTGCAGGAACTCTTCAACTCCATGTCTGCCCATCCCTAAACTGTAAATTCAACTCCCAGATCGAAATCTGTCCTCTTCTACATTTCTTCAGTCCTGTTATTTCCTTACCAGTGTTGGTTGTAATTTTTCTGTTCCCTGGCCTTGCTGTGCAGAGTGATGTCTGTGTTTTCTATATCTGGCCTAGACTGTGCAGAAGAAAGGCTGTGTCCCCCTCACAGGTGTGTCCCCCTCACAGGTGTGTCCCCATCACTCATCCAAGGGGAGAGGGCAGGCTTGAGGTAGAACTGCCCTCATCTGCTGCACCTCTCTGCTTTCCTCCAGCCCTTGCTCCTGGGAGAACAATATGACTCCAAAGAAGAGCTCTTTTCCCCCATTTGCAAAGGACACTTAGTCAGAAGTGTCTTCCCAAAGGGAAACTGGAATTACTGGGAGGACTGTAGAGCTGCTCAGCCAGCTGCAACCACGGTGGCGTGACTCAGAACAGCACAGGCAATGCTGTAATGGGCAAGATGCTGCCAACTGTTACTTCATCTGCCTTGAGAGTTTGGGAGTAAAGAAACGAGGAAAAGAAAGGAAAGTGCAGCCAAAAGGCACTTAAATATCATTAGAGTTATGTAAATCAGGCGAGTTAAAAAGACAGAACCTAAGTGTTATTTCCCTCCAGGGGAGTTCTGGGGATAACTGAAAGGGGGGAGCAGTGTCTTGAAGAAAGATGAATTGACAGTTTTTCTACATGAGATTTTTTTGGGTAAACAGAATATAACCTTATATTGATGTCTTATTTTGCTAGACTGATAAATACAAATGCAAAATTTAATCCTTTAAGAATAGAGTTTATCAAAAGGTTTATACCTGGCTTTAACATTTTAACTGCGCTGGGTGTTGATGCATGAAACAGAAATAATTACTTTTTTTTTTTTGTTGCTCTCCCAAACTGATTAAAATAGTTTATTTTTAACTGTACATTACTTACCTTATTTTGGGTTATACATAAGAAATTTAAAGCTCAGAGCAGATAGTAAAAACATGGCTATAAAAGACCATGAAAGATATGTATTTCCATGGTGAGGAGTCTTTACAGCTATGACTTTAACTATTGAAAAGATATTCCCTACAAATATGTCTGTTAGCTAGGATAATGTTCAGCAGGGGTGCAGAAGGCCGGAGCAAAGCATCCTGCTCTGCACAGCTCTGCTGTAATGGGTGTGTGTGACTGATGAGAGCCATCAGTTCTGCTCTGTGGTTGCCCTTCAAGGGAGTTTGGCTCAGGTCAAGATGGGGCGACTCTATTTATAATTGCATGTCTCTAAATGTCCCAGATCTTTGCACAGAGGTTCAAAATTAGGAGGAATTGAGTTGTGGTAACCAGGAAAGTGTGGACAGATTACTAAAGAATTCTCTTCTCCAAGTGGCAAAGGACACGCAGCAGCACTTGTGAAACTAGGTCGGTATTTCCTATGTTACAGATTTCAGCTTATGCCTCTTCCCATTCACTGTATGGGCAAACAAAACTCTTCTCTGAGTTACAGTGCTAAGGATGGAGATATTAACGTGTGGGGACATGACTTTCTACGTGTAGCCAGCTTACCAGAGCAATGCCACCTGCAAAGAGAGAGGCTTGCTGTAATCAGAGCTCTCTGCAGTGGGCAGAGAAGGAGCAGATGAAGAGGCGGGGAGTTGATGTAAGAGCTGAGGAGCATCCAGCCAGGGGCAGTGCTGGAATTTATGGAGAATAAGAGCGTGCACAGAGGATTCAACAGCTAACAGAACATAGACAAAGCCTGGACCCAGTACACAAAGCATTTTTGGTTGGAACTGCCAGTACATCTGCACTGCAAAATACTGGCCCACAGAAATAACTAAGAAAGCTGTCTGTGGCTGCAGAGAATTCTGCCTGGGATTGCTTTGCTTCTCAGGAGCACTTTGCAGACTGCCTTGTGCACCTAAGCCTCCTAACATAAAGCTTCACCTTACATTCTCCTGAGTGTCGTGGTCATATCCTTATTCACAAAGCAAAGAGGTCAAGACTAATGAAGGGTATGGATGACTGAAAAATCTGAGCATTTGTTAGATAGTGGCTTTAGCATAATTTATGGGCACATCCCTGGCTCTTCAAATCAAAGTAAAATGAGGGATTCAGAAACTATTCCTAATAAAGAGGACTATCTGATAGTAAATGAGGTTGTCTTAACAATGTATCATGGCACTGAAAATGTGCAAATGTTTCTGCCATCATGAGGAGATTTGAGATTTCAGATCCTGTGAGAAGTGATGTGCTACCATAGCTAGTCCAGGGCTTTTGGGGATTTTTGTCAGCGCCACGGTATAGAGCTCTAGGTGTACAGTTAAAGATTAAAGACTGGACAGAGATTTCTGGATTTGTCTGAATAGGAAGAGCATCAAGTGAGACTGTAGTCACTGCAGTTCCTGAGAGAGGACTCTTTTTGGAATAAGCTCTTTGGTTGTGTTTTAGCAGCTAGTTCACCTGAACAGTGAATGGAATCTCCAGTGCAACTTATGTGAAAGCTTAAGAACAAGAGCTTGGAGGCATGCAAGCCTACTTGCTCTTTTGGAAGTAAAATTTTCTCCTCCAGTGTTGCCCACTGAAACTGCTCAAAGTTGGATTTCTCAGCTTTTTTTGCAGGAAGAGAATAATCAAATCCTGAAAGACTTAAATTTGTGAAATCTCTTGAAATTACTAAATGTGCTACATATGAAGAAAAAAATGCCTGAATGCTGAAAGTTTTAATGACCCGTGAAAGGATTTTTTGCTTTGTGTCATGTCATGGATATTGTGTACACCCCACAGTGTCCTTGAGAATATTCTGCTCTGGGGACAGCAGTAATGTGACACTGGGGTTGTAAATTATGCACCAGGATTAGCCTGTCTGCTTCGCCCACTGACTCTGAGAGACTCTGCTTGAGAACACATATTAAACTCCAGGTATTTCAACACAAATGGTTGTTCCTGATTTTTTGTGAAGTTGCATGAGGCTCTCACAGCTGCTTGACTCACCAGTAGGACAAAATCCATGGCAGGGAGAAACATGTGGCTCTGCATAGAGGAGGGAGAAGATACTGTGTTTCAAGGGCAGAAAAAGAGACTCAACAGAAAAACTGCTGTGTTTCAGCCTTATGGTAAGAGGCTGCTTTGATGATATTGCAGCAAGACTCTACTTTTCAGAAGTGTCTGGCAGATGTGAGCCATAGGAATCTGCACAGGTACCTGCTAATTGGGCCACTCCACTTGAGAGGCTTTTGAAATGAGTCATAGGTGTAACCAAGTTGTAGGTTCATAACACTGTTTTATTCATAACTCTTTGCTGAGAGATACAGAAGTGAATTGTGCTTTTAGATGTACAGGAGGGAAGATGAGCAATAGGCTACACTTTTTAGAAACCTGACAGTTGTACTGAAAAGATACAAAATGATTCCCAGGTCAGCAGAACCTCACCTGCAGAGCTGCAGGGCTGAAGAGGTCAGCAGTGATGGGGTGACCACAGCCTTCCCCTCAAACAGGCAAGAAATGGGTAACCTAGTCAGTCTGGACTCCGCAAAAGTTAGGAAATAAGAGCAGCTGCTGCTCACAGAATCAAAGTGTAGGCAAGGACTTCCATCCGATGGTGAGTTCAGGACTCAGTCAGGTCTCACAGAGCCTGACACACAGTGGGGAAGGAATCATGTGGCTTGAACCAGAAGCAGCCATCCCATAGGCTCAGTGATTTCTCTGTTTCTGTTGTGTGGATCCTTGTGCTCTCCAGCACAGTGCGGGTCCTGTTGAGTTCCTGCAGGCTTTGTGGATAGACATTTTCTGCTCTGAAAAGGGAGCAGGACACTTTGAAAACCAAGGAGGGCATACTGTATGCTGTTCTACCTTAACGGTAGTGCTCCTGCCTTGGAGTGCTATCTTACAAAGTCCTCCAGGTGAGGAACTTGGGAGATGCTCATGCTCTCTGTGGTTCAAAAAAACCCTGGATCACAGGGCTGCTATCCCCAGGGCAGCAGCAAATGTCAGGCTTAGGTGCACAGGTCTGATTTCCTGTTCCCAGGTGCTACAGATGATCAGCCTCTGCACAATTTGTGTAAAACAGTTACCCTGCTCTAGGAGAATTTCATGGCCTCTGCCAAAATGGCAAGGTTTATCCAGACTGGGGAATCTGAATGTATGTCGCAATCCCAGGAAAATGAGCAGCTCAGTCACCGTGCGGAGGTGCTGTGTACCATCCTTTAAACCCACTGACCTTGGCTATATTCACATGAGATGAAGCTGCCTGCAAGTGTGGGGAATTTGCCTTTGAAAGCAGTGAAAAATAATGGAGAGCTGGTCCCTCAAAACCGTGCCTCATCTCCATTTCCACTTTTTTTTAAGTGGCCAACACTTAATGAGGCCTCAGAAACTTTTGTATAATTCTTATTGGTACTTGAGGACCTAAAACAAGTCCTGACTATGTGTTCCCAGTTTTATTCTATGTTTGGTCAGCTTTTTAAGTTTTCTTGCTGAGAATAACCATCAGTTCCTTGATTTTTCTTTGATTTTTTTTTTTAATCTGTCATCTTTACAGTACTCTGTAAGAACACTGACCTCATGGCACTGCCTTTCTGTCTTCAGCTCAAGCTGGAATATGCAATTTGCATAAGGCAAGTAAAAACCATTGCATGCTCTGTTTAGAAATCTTGGTCAGAGAGCAGAACGGTATAACACAGGAAGAGACTGCAGATGAAAACATGTATCCCAGAAAAATCATTAAAAACAAAAGCAATATATATTTAAATTTCAAGAAACTCTCCTCTAGGGACCCTGGAAACACAAATGCACAAATAGTCTCAGATCAGTATCAGGAAAACAAATACATAGCATATATCTTGTGGAGACAAGGAGAAGACAGATCCAAGGTGCACAATGCACCTGGAGTAGGGGGTGAGGAGGGTTATAGTCAACCTTCAGGTGCAAAGAATAAAGCCGCCTCTCCCAGCAGGTGACCAGCTACCCATAAACCAAGTGACAATGAGAACCTGCCTTCTCTAGCCATGTCTGATGGGGACCTCACATTGCCTACACCTGCTTCTCATGCACCTTATGTGCATTTCTCTGTCTTCTTCAGTTCCAGACATGGGTGATCTGTTAGCATGATGAAGTTAAGTACCTCATCTGATCATGCAGCAGCTGTAACTTAAGGAAGTGCTGGGCAGTGTTTGAAGTATGGTGTTTGTTTACTGTTTATATGTTTTGCAGATAGAGACTGTGTCTGTCAGCATATTCCTCTAATGAAAGTTTCCTTTCCCTTGATCCTGTGAGTGCCTTGAGGTGCTCTGTCTCCTGGGACAGGCACTTGTATGGTGATGTGACTGAAGTAGGAGTGCTAGCTCTGAACTCTTTTCTCTCTTTTAGATGCTAAGAATTTGCCAATGTGGTGTGGCTGTTTTACACAGCTGCTGTGATGCATAATCCTGTTTTAAGCTACTATCTTGTGGCTGCTTTGCATTACAGGAAGGCACTAAGCCATTGAATTTCTTTTTGGGCAGACCTGATATGTCAGTCCTGGTGAACAGACGTTTCCTGGGTCATGTTGCATTCATCTGACCTGGAATTCAAAGGCTTGTCTTTGAAGACAACTGTTTCTACCTTGGTCAAGGGGAAGTTTAGATTTGGTATGGAAACAAGGCATATAAGAAATCATGAGAGAACCAGAAATCCTGGCTCTGTTTAGGCTCAGCTGGAAATTAAATACTGCCTTCAGCAGGGCCTGAGAGTGAACCTGATTCACTGCTTAATTACTCCGAAAGGCAAGCTTAGGGTTTCAAGTCTATTTTTTACCTTGCTTTATGTCTTTATTCCTCCTTCCACCTGCTTTTTGCAATTTATTTCCTTAATAAAGCAGTTCTATCTGTATTTTTCTTCTGCTTATACCTACCCCTAATTTTAGGCATAGGCAAGATGGAGTGTGGCTGCCTAGTTGGCTCTATGCCAGTGTTACACCTGGCAGGCACTTCCTGCTGCCAGGAGACTTGTTGGGATATGGAGGCTGATAGCAACTGTTGGCTGAGGAAAAAAGGTAATGAAAAATCAATGGAAGAAAAATTTCTCCTTTCAAATGTTTAACTCTGCTTTACATCCCACCCAGTAGCAATAATAACCCAGCCATATCTTCTCCTCTAGTGGTGTTTACATTGCTAAGAATACTCAAATCAACTCTGCTTATAAGCTTTTCTCTAGTGACAGTCAAGACTAGTTTTACTGGAATTAAAAAAAAGCCTGGCTCTTCTGACTTGAATGCCTGTTGGATCTGGTTACCGCTTGTTGGACACCTATGTCTTAATTTAGGCTCCCATCAAATAAAATACAGCCATGGGAGTCCTCTCTGCAGGATTCTCCAATGCCTAAAGACATTTTTGGCAGTTTCATATCTGAATGTATCAATGCATCTCGTTTGTTTTACTTTTTGGTTTCTTAACTTGAAAGGAGCAAATGGGGAGAAACTTTTAAGTGGTCTTTGGGGCCTGTTTTTTGTTTAAATATTTAGAAAGCTGAAATATAAATAAAAATGGTGCTACTTGCTTTTTATTAAATTCTCAGCTGTTCATATAAACTGAAATTGTTCATACCTAACCTGTAGGCTAGCTAATAGCTTCTGGACCATGCTCCAGGCTTGTCTGTCTTGTGCACTGTTATTCCTTTGGTCTTGTTGAACACATTTTGCCTTTGGTCATACTCATCTTAGTTGGTGCAATAGAGAAAGGAGTGAGTTTCTCTGAAGAGGGTTGGAAGAGATTGCAAAGATGGTTGTTTAAAGATTTATCAAGGGTCAATAGGAAGTACATTTGTCTCCTGCTGAATTTATGATGAGTCTGCAGCATTGGTTAGTTGCATTATCTGACAACCATTGCTTGAACAGTCTGCTGTCTTCTGGGTGGTTTTATAAGTGATTCTGTCCTCAAAGCCTCTGTGCATTTGTGAACTGTAAAGGCTCTGTAGCAATGTTTGTGCAAGTTTATTTTTTCCTCCCAGCAAATTTCAAAAGTTGCGCTTCAACAGCAGCAAAATGCTTTTCACTTGCAGGTTGCTCACTGGGCAAAATGAACCTCTAAAAGCAATTCTGTTAGAGGTAGGAATATCTTTTATACAGAAAAACCCCAAGTATAGAGAAACTCAAAATTACTCAAAGGAAGCATAAAAATTGCTGGCATAACCAGGATTTTCATTTGTTGACATCTGTTTTTCAAAGTTATGAGGTATCCCTTGCCCACTGGCAGCTTCCTCAGGTTGATGTGGCACTCTGAAAATCAGCCTAGACTGAGGTTCTTGGCTTGTAAGTGCATCTCAAAAGCTAGGCTTATACAAAAGTTTATGCTTGGTGTTAAATCAGCTGCAGCCATCCTGGACCAGTTCCCTAAGGATTTATTCAGTTTATGTTGCTTTTGCAGTTCTCGGTCTTACAGCTGCATAGCTACCACTGCCCAAATGAGCTAGTTTAACTCTGCATTGGGTTGCATTATAGGCAGCCTAAACCTCTCTCAGCAGAAGAATGCTTACTTGGTATTTTGGGAACTCAGTTTACTGGAATAGCAAGCTGCCTGTGGGATTAGGAGGCTGCCTGTCTCTGCAATGCTGCTGCTGAGAGTGTTGGCCCCTGGGTTTCTCAGTCCTTGTGATTTGTGTAGTTATGAAAAACTGCTTGCAAGTGTTTACATTAGAGATGTCATCTTCATCTCTGTGTGTAAATATGTTGCTGTTCCTATTATTTCCCCAAACTGTTGATTGTTAATCAGTCATTTTCAATGATCACACCCACTGATCTCCAGTGTGCAATAAATTACCTTCTAATCAAAATGGGCTCATTTGCCAAATGTTGCAGGGAGGCAACCTGGCAGAAATTTATACTTAGCTGATAAGAAATGTCAGAGCCAAATATTCATATGCTAATTACTGGACCAACAATATGCTTACATCCACAGAACTACCTCAATTAAAGACAAAAAGGATTGGTCTAGACAGATCATGTCATTCCATTTTCACAGTTTATTACCGGATTCCTCTGCCCTTCACTCAATGACTTCTCAGGACTTGTCTAGCTTAATTTTAAAGGAATCAGGTGAGCGAAGATTTCACTATCTCTTCTCCTCTTGCAACCTTCTGATGTTCATATAAGATTCTATTTTCCTTAATTTCACTCACACTAATACAAAAATATAAGTGTAGAATGAGTCCCATATTTAAAGAGTGTAAATTAAAAACTTAACTGTTACACTCTGTAGATTCTGATCCTTTTAGTTTTTTTTAATTCTGACGTATGCTATCAAATATTAATTGGAACCTAATGTTACCTCTAAAAGACTCTGGCTTTTGTTGTTGTTTTTTAACAGGATCAAAATGCTTGACTCTTTCAGACAGAAGCAAAGATAATGTGACAAAGTGACAAAGTGTTTAATGTAACACTGTGTATTGAAAAGAGCTGTGCCAAAGAGTAGTATGATTATTATTGCTATTACTTTGGCTGCACAAATATTTCTACCAAAGTGACATATGGATAATCTAGCAATGCTCAAGAGCTCAATCAACACTTCACTACCTCCTTCATGGCTAAACAGGGCCACATTCCCTGATAACTGTGGAGTCCTAGCATTTCTGTGTATTTGTCTGTAAACAGAACCAAATTGCCACTTCACATTTATGTTGGTATTTATCAAGTGTTAAACTGAAGGAACCTGTGTGTCTTTCATCTGTATAAGCTTTTCAGAGGTGTGTGTGTTACACATTGAAGTACAGCACTGTCAATTTGTGCAATGGAATTGCTGTCAGTTCAGATCATCTTTCCAAACAGTTCACTGTAAACTTGGTGGAACAAATGAGTGCATGCAGTCTGAGGGGATGGGAATTACGTATCATCAAAGAGATGCGTGAGCTACTGTGATGTTATTAGATTTTCTTTAAAGGCATGAACAGAAGCTTTAGTTGTTGTATTCCATGTTATTGTAAGAGCTGAAGGAAACCTGCAAAAAATTCTATTTAATGCTATTAAATATTTCATTTAGGTGACAAACTTCTGGATAATCTTTTCTTCTACCTTTCCCTTTACTCAGACCTAATTGCCTTCTCAAGTACTCTTCCTTGTGTAGCTCTTGCCCTCTGCTGGAATAAAAGAAATGCAAGCCTGTGTGTCTCCACAGTAGGATTTGAAAAACGTGTGCTTAGTTTTGCTCTTCCTTAATGGGTGAAATAAGTTTCAATTAAAGTTTGTGTTCATTTTGATCTAGAAAGCACAAAATATGCACGACTGCCATGTGCATGATTACTCTGCTCTCTGCTGGCTGGAGGTCGGTTGTTTGGTTACAACCTTAACACTTGTGCCCTATGTTGGAAAGCTTTAGATCATTCCAGTGGTTGGAGCCTGTAGAATACTTGGAACAAGAAGTGCTGTATGAACACCCTCAGTTGGTGATGGTCGTCCCTGTGCTCTGTAGTTCACCTTCATAGGTGCTTTTGAAATGTGTGCTGGCTCACTAACTAGTAGCATCTCCTCTCTGTTAGAACCAGAGGGAATCACTGTTCTCTGTGTGCTGAGAAGGTCTGCAAACAACGAAATGGGAGATGGGCTCACTGCTCTGACCTTTAGAAGATATTGATTCTTGCTCTTAATGAATTGCAAGTAACAACTCAAATTATTGATTAAAGAAATAATTGTGCTCCTGTCTGTTTTTGTTGTTATCACCTGTAGCCCCCACCTCACCCCAAATCCTACAGTGATAGGGGCTTTAGCACTTGCAGTTCAGTCTTGCTTTGTCTGGAGGGAGAAGTCCAATAGAGAACTAAATGTATCATTCCTTGTTTTTTAACGTCTATAGGGTGCCCATCTAAGACAAAACTATGGACATTTGTAATGTAGCCCATTTCTGGGAATGGCAATGGTGTTGGGGTGCCTCTGTAATGCTGCCTCTGGAGCAACAACATGTCTTGAGCTTGTTAGTGCTGTGATTGTCTTGCTTCTGTCACAGTATTGCTGACATCTGGCTTCACTGTTTAACCCTCAGCCTATTTTCAGCTCCTGCTAGGTAGCTACCTCCCTTGTTGATGTCCTCCTGTCCTACATGACTTCTCTCTCCTTGATCTTTCTCTCATTCTGCTTCTCTCCCCCCACCCCTGCCCCATTTTCACTTGTCCCTTTTGTTCGTTGGGCTTTGCAAAGATTCTTCCGTAAATGAATGCAGAGTTAGAGCTGTTCCTTATCAGAAAAATCTGTAGTCCCAGCTCTTGTTTTCATTTGCATCTGGTTTCTGAGGCAAACATTTCATCTCTCTGTCTTAAGTAAACTATGTTTTCAAAAATGGAGAAGCTTAGACTTAGCCCTTTCAGAAATTATTCTCTCAAATCCTTCTGTGGAGAAGGAGAGGGAGGAGAAATCAATAACTTTGGAAAGGAAGGAGGACAGGAAATCACTGTGTAAAATCTTGCAAAATCCTATAAACAACTGAATATTGCCAATTCTCTGGGTATCATCTGTGCTCCTCAGTAAAGAACAGGCCACAAGAGAGGCCAGGTTACCCTTCAAGCAAATAATCCTGGAGTTGGGAAGCAGATGAATTTCTCTCTCTTCCACCAGAATCAGAAGTTTTCAAGTCAGACAGAGAAGGGCAGGAACAGTAAATGGGCTGCATGGTAACAGTGGCTGAAACATGCAGCTAGTTAATTAATGTTAAGTAGCTCAAACATGTGGACTAGTTAATGAATATCATTAAGGTTGCATGGCCAAGACTGTCTCAAGTATTTCCAGCACAAAGTATGGCTGTGCAGCCTTAATTCATCTGTAAGTGTGTATCCTTCACAATGTAATCCCTAATTGCCTTTCTCATACATGGTTCTCCAGTATGGTATTGCATCAGCCTGTGCACAGCAGCTATCTAACAAAGGGATGAGATAGAAGCACAGGAGAGGAACGCTGCTACTGCAGGCAAACAAAATGACAGATATAAGGCCGTGTCTCCAAACAAGTACTGTTTAATATCATCAGCAGTGACACAGTGGGATGGAGTGCACCCTCAGCAGATTTGCAGATGACACCAAGCTGAGTGGTAGGGTTGGCACACTGAAGGATGGGATGCCATCCAGAGGGACCTGGACAAACTCAAGAAATCAAGAAGTGGGACCATGGAAACCTCATGAGGTTCAACAAGGCCAAGTGCACGATGCTGAACCTGGGTCAGGGAAAGCCCTAGTATCGATACAGGCCGGGGGTTGAAGGGATTGAGAACAGCCCTGCCAGGAAGGACTTTGGTGGTACTGGTGGGTGAAAAGCTGGGCATGAGCTGGCAATGTGCACTGACAGCCCAGAAAGCCGACTGTATCCTGAGCTGCACCTAAAGAAGCCAGCAGGTGGTCAGCAGGTCAAGGGAGACAATTTTCCCCCCTTTGCTCTCTTCTTGAGACTCCATCTGCAGTAGTGCAACCAGCTGTGGGCTCTCCAGCATAGGAAGGATGAAGACCTGTTGGAGTGAGTCGAGGAGGACCAGGAAGGTGATCTGAAGGCTGGAACACTTCTCCTGTGAAGACAGGCTGGGAGGTTTGGGGGTGTTCAGCCTGGAGAAGAGAAGGCTGCAGGGAGACCTTTATGTACCTAAAGGGAGCCTACAAAAACAAATAGGGACAAACAGTTTACCAGACAAGGTAACAGAACAAGGGGTAAAGATTTTAAACAAAAAGAAGCTAAGAGATAAAAGACCTTTAAGTATCCCTTCCACCCCAAACAATTCTATGATTCCATGGTTTAAAAACTGTCCTGGGCAACAAAATTCAGCTACTGTTTCTGTGTTATACAAAGCCCTCCCTTTTAACGATGCTTTATCGGAGGTGATTAATATTTTGGTGTTTGTCACCTATAACTTGACTTGCAGAAGCACTGACTATATAAAGATGTAGCTGGAATCTAGTTCTATACACAGATATATTGCAAGAAAACGAAAGAGTTGTCTTGCATCACATGGTGGACTCGACTATACCTTTGTGAGTCCTAGAGATGTTTGTCTAACTTGTTCTTAAAACCTAGGGTTACAAATGCTCCAGGCAAGCAGCTTAAGCATGCTATTGCAGTGTTAATTAAAAAAAAAATTACAAGTGTTTTATCTTGAATATTCATTTTGCAATAATGGATAAGACAAACAGGCTTAAGAGGACCTTGATATTATACTATTGTGGGGGTTTTTGTGGGGTTTGCTTTATCTTTTAGTAGCAGTCTTTTACATATTTGAAGACTTTTGGCTTCCCTCAGCCCTTTAAGGCTGTGTGGTGCTTATCTCTCTAATCTGCTTTTTGTAGGTGATGTGTTTTAGCTTTCTATCATTTTCATTTCTCTCACCTACATGTTCTTTGACAGAATTTTATTACTCTAGAAGTGTCTTCCCCCAAATGAAATATTCCTAATGAGGTCTTATCAATGCTCAGTGCAATAGAAAGATAACTTCCTGTGTCTCGCAGGCTCTTTTCAGTGATACAGGAAAGCAGCAATTTGCATTCGTATCTCATCTTGGATTTTAATAGGAACCAAACAGCTGTTCCATTGGTGGTGTTTTCAGAAATGGATGGAACAGTGTGACTGAAAACTTCCAAAGTAATTTAGCTCAAGGGGAAAAAATGCTTCATTCCAAGTTGGATTCTGGTGATTGTTAGCAAAAGGAAGGCTCAGGTAATCTTGAAATAAGTTGGCCTCAACTTTACCTGTAATAAAGCTGTAAGTAACCTCGGTGTGTGTGCAGACCTTCAGGCAAATTTTCCTTACCATCCCGGGGAAACCTTAAATATTGAATGAGTGTGGTCAGAAAATAGGTACAAAGGCATGAACTTCATAAGCCAGTGACTTCCATGATAAACAGATTTAGTGTTCAAAGAAAAATAGTTTGCCCAGGGAATTGCCATCCTCGTGTCTTGCACTATAGGGTGTGGATGTGTTCTGGTTTTATTCTTTTGAGATTTCCAGTGTAAGCTGGCTAAATCAAAATTTTCCTTGCATTGGATTGAGTGCTCATGAAGACATAATTTAGCACGTTACATCTGCTTTCAACATAGTGAAATTATGATGTGTACCTTTTTCATATGGGAGTAGTATTCTTTCCTAAAAAATAAATTTTTAATGTTGGTCGGTTGGTATAAACAATGATATCAAATATCATATCCATTATCTGCTTCCCATATTCTGAAAATCATTTGACTCCTAGTAAACCCCTGGCTCAGATGCTCAGTAATTCTAATGAATATTCGAAATAAAAAGCAATGACTACTGTCAGCTCTTTCCAACAGGTTTTTGGGGTTGTGTTGACAGGCTGTGCAGGGAGTGCACTGTGGTTCTTAGCCCCTCATCAAGAATTCACAGGAACCCTTGTAATACTTTATTCTGTGTCTTTATTCTTGGTGTCTGCTTCCAAGTGATTATTTACTCAAAGCTGGCATAAGAAATGGGTTTATGTAAAACGTTATCCACAAATTCTGGTGTCCAATTTGTATTAAACCCCATCAAGTAAAACAGTGCATTAGTTCGGGGTTCTGGATAGCTCGTTGTGGTCAGGCGCTGTCAAGCCTTGGCACTGTCAGCCTCATTAACAGGATTGGTCTAAGCTGCTAGAGAAACTGTTGCATTAATTGTCATCATCAATGTCAAGAAGAAAAAGGTTTGAGCTTTGAAAACGGTGGCAAGGAAAAATGAAGGACATAGTCTTAAAGGTGTCTTACTGCCTCGTTCAGAGCAGTAATTACCTTTCTCAGACCCAGATACCAAGATGGACTGGATACAAATAACATAAAGAATAACACTTTTCTCTGATAAATATGTTAGACTTCCCAGTGATGCTTCCAGAAACATGAACATCATAGAACCAGATGCAATTAAAGTGGAAGGCTGAGTTGATCCCCTACATATGCAAACACAAATGCTTCTTTGGGAGATCAGATCTGTGTCCACTTCTAGGGAATTTTGCAAATCTTACAGAACATAGCCAGAGTCTTGCTGGGTAAATGGAATATTTTCCTTCTTCATTTAATTATCTGTTACCCATGTTTGGTTGCTGTCATTGATGTGACTGAGCTGAAGCCATTTATCATGGTTCTTAGTAATCCTTTATTAACTAATTAAGACAGTGAAGTTCTAAAATAGCTTCAGTATAACCCCAACAGAGAGGGAAGCCATGCTAAAACTCTTACTTTTCTAAGTGAATTGCTGTCACCTATTACTCTTTTGTATTCTCTCACATCCTTGGAGCAATGGGAGTCCCTCATGTTTTAAGGGGACTGCAAGCATGCACTTTGTTGACAAAGGAAGATTTTACTTTGTGACAGACACTGACATTGCTCTCTTACCTCTTCCTGGGAAATTGCTAACTCAGATCATACTCAGCTACCTGCATGCTCTGGTCATGGTTCTGCTGGAAAACTCCTGAGGATAATAGCTTAGCTGTGGATATCTTTGCAGTATTCATGGTCCAATTCAGGAAACACTGTAGTGAGGAGCATAAACATCTCAGATTGATTTGACAAGAGCATATAATGCTTTCACTTGATCTGCTTTCTAAGAGTTGGTGTGAACTGGATTGTTCTGATACTCTTTTAGCCATTCTATTAATGACAGGGGAGAACCTGTGCAATAGAAAATCCTTCTTCAGTGGAGTTTAATCCTTCTGCTGTGGAATTTGTTACGAAAGACGGAGTTGAGCAGGGTTGTAGATCCATATCTACTGAACTTCTCGTTTCAGCACTGTGGATGTTGACTTTAGCATGTGATAAAATGAGGGTAATTTGTTCAGCCTGAGCAAATTTATTCAAATATGAGTTTTTTGAAACCAGTCAGCAGCAGATCTATAGAATTTCACTGCTTTATAAGATCATCCAAACACTTCCATCTTGCAAGGAGGATCCAAAGACAAGGCCGTATTTTGTCTTTCCAAAGCTATCTCTGAAGCCCTCTCTTTGTTGCAGTTACAGACTCAAAAGTACACCATTCTTGATATTTTTCTCTCTTAATTGATGATTAAATACCTCAGTGTTCCTGGAAAACAAGGGTTTCTTAAAAGACATTTGCAAAATTTTGTTTTGCATGAAGAAGGAGTACAATGCTCATTACAGGTCACCGATTTAAACCTTTGACTTGTTCACTTTGCACAGGATAGGCACAGCATGGAGATGCAAATTCCAGAATGCTCAAGTTTTGGAAGACCTCTTCTAAGTTAGCCTGCTTGCGGTGACAAACCACCTGAGTGACAATGCAAGGACATCCCTAGGTCCTTCCTAACAACATGCCAGATCAATGATTGTGAGGAATAAGCTTTGAGACATCTGGAGACACATCTTTCTTTGTACTGGCATAGCTCTTGATGTGAAACATGCAGCTAACTTGGAGGTCAAGCAAGAAAAGATGTTCAGAGGGATTCTGTTGCCACTTCTCACTCATCTAAAAATCACATATTCAGCTTCTAACCATGCATGTTATGTGCAGGATTGTGAAATTAAATAAGGCCTTTTAGCACTTAAGAAATAGAATTTAATTAATCTCATTAATAAAATGAAAGAGAGAAATAGAAGGAATCAAACAGGTTTTGGGAGGGGGTGGGAAATTTTCTTTGATATTGCAGTATGACTAATGATGTGCTCCAGTCAGTGCCCTTCTGACTGAACTGAAGTGAGCTGTTCCTGACAACACTTTAAATCAATGAATGTGCTCTATTAGCATGATGCATACCTGCGCTCTTAAGCATACTCTGTATCGCCTTGTGATGGCAGCTCAGTGGCGTCTGTGCAATGACTGGATAACCTGAGCCCAGCTAGGGCAGCAGTGGAGCCTATGTTACAAAAACCTTCTTAAAACCCAGAAATCTCACTTCCAGCAGCCTGTGCTAAAGGACTGAACTGCCTGTAGAAACAACTTTTGTTCTCTTCTCCTCACATTTTGCCCTCTCCAACAGGAGCACCAGTGCACATGTGGGAAGCCCTACGTGTGGGTGTTATGTGGTTGTGTAGTTCAGACTCTAAACAGAAGAGCCGAGTCTCTAAAGCCATTAATCTTTCCCTAGAGCTAAATTCATGATGTATTTTACGTTTTGGAAATTGTAGTGTAGACTAAGAGGCTCAAGCAAAGCTGAAGAGAAAAATATAAAAATAGAGAGGAAGCATTTGCAGGGCAAAGATTGAAAAACAGTGTAATCAGATTGAAGGAGACCAGTGCTGCCTACAGTTAATAAGAGAACTGTATGCCTTGCTGTACTGGGGCTTCACTGCACTGTGTGTGGGTTGCTATTGTATTTAAAAAATAGGGGAGGTGTGGGGAGAGGCAACAAGAATCTAATCTTTAAGAATATGCGATAGAGGCCACCCCCAGGGAGGACACCAGACCTACTCCGCTCTTTCTTAACTTTGTAGATCAAAGCAGCTCTGTTAATATGGTAAGGAAAACCCCACAGATCCCTCTCTGAGACAGGTGCTCTCTGGTGCTAGAACAGCACCTGCCTGCTGACACCAGCCATGAGGACCTTTATTCAGATTAAGAGATTGTTGAGTGGTGCACAGTTCATCTCAGGTTCTTGCAAATGCAACAAATCTTGAAGCTTCTTAGCTCTGGACAAATGAACTTCTTATTATTATTGGTGGTGCTGTCTGAATTCAATTTCAAAGCTTAATGGGTTTTAGATGTATGTACCAACTGGATTTCAGACAAAAAGGCAAACATCAGAAGTTGAAAGGCTGTAATGTGTTAATATATTAATGGTATACAGGGCAGTAACATGTCCTGCCGAGTGAGATCCTGTAGCTTCATCATTACTATAACAGAGCTATTTGTAAATTAAGTTGCACTCTTGGTGATAGACTAGTTTTAGGGGTTTGTTTTTACTTTTTAACTCTTGGACCAACTCAAAATGTAAATGTAAAATATCAAGAGTTTGGTTTTCAGCTGATTGAGCTCTCTCAGCTTTAAAGTTTGGTCTCAGTAGTTAGACATCATCTCCAAAGGGGTGCCCTGTAACTGTGGCATCTCCCTGTATCTTGTACTTGCTCGGGAGGGAAGGGGAATAGGAGATGATGTACAAGATTTCTGGGCAGCAGAGAAGAAACAGAACCCTAAGATGGCTAAGGTCACCTGTCACTGAGACAGCATGTTCAAACAAATGTAAATTAATTTTGAACTCACCCAAAACAGAATAGCTGATTTTTTTGAAAAAAATCAAAGCCTTTATGCTTTGTATCAGCTTGGCTCGAATTTTTTTGTTTAGGCTTTACTGAAGAAAAGCTGTAGATCTGTGTACCTTTCAAAATGTTCCCACAGAAAATTTCCCTGAAGAAACATTTTTTTCCCGAGAAATTCTTCAGCCTGCTCTGTCACTCAAATCTAGCGACCTCACGGCCCTGTAAAAGTGGTCAATTTCTGAAATTAACAAAGTCTAAATATATAATTAGATAAGTGGTAGGGGCTAAAAGGAATCACTTGCAAAGAAATTAATCTGGTAGTTGTCTGTCACATCTTTGTCAGATGTGATAAACAAAACACTTCTGTTTGAAATTGCACGTTGTTTTGACAAATTTCTACACCTGATGCCTGTGGTGGGTTGACCCTGGCTGGATGCCAGGTGCCCACCAAAGCCACTCTATCACACCCACGCCCAGCTGCGCAGGGGAGAGAAAATACAACAAAAGGCTCATGGGTCGAGACAAGGGTGGGGAGAGATCACTGAGCAGTTCCCATCACTGGCAAAACAGATTCGACTTGTGGAATTCAATTGAATTTATTATCAGTCAAATCAGAATTGGATAGTGAGAAGCAACCCCAAATCTCAAACCTGCCTTTCCCCCACCTCTCCCTTCTTCCCATTCTTAATCTTCCAATGTGTTACCTTTACTGCACCAGCAGCACAGGGGGATGGGGAATGGGGGTTATGGTCAGCAGTTGTGTCTACCGCTCCCTTCTCCTCAGGGGTCCCTCCCAAGTTCTTCATTAACTGCTCCAGTGTGAGCCTTCCATGGGGTCACCAGTCCTGCCAGAAAACCTGCCCCATCATGGGTTTCCCCAGGGGTCCTGCCAGGAGCCTGCTCCAACTCAGGCTTCCCACTGGCTCCTTTGGGCATCCACATATTTCAGTGTGGGGCTCCTCCATGGGCTGTAGGGGGATCTCTGCCCCACTGTGGACCTTCATGGACTGCAGGGGCACAGCTGCTTCACCATGGTCTGCAGGGGAATCTCTGCTCCTTCCACCTTTTTCACAAACCCTGGTGTCTGCAGGGCTGTTCATCTCACATATTCTCGCTTCTCTCCTCTCTGGCTGCAATTTGGTTCTGCACAATAATGCTTTTTCCCTTAACTGCTTTATCCCAGAGGTGCTACTGCCATCACTGATGGGCTCAGCCCTGGACAGAAGTAGGTCCCTCTTGGAGCTGCCTCTCTCTGACATGGGGGAATCTTCTGGCAGCTTCTCACAGAAGCCACCCCTGTAGCCTCCCTACAACCAAAACCTTGCCATGTAAGCCCAAGTACAATGACAAAGCTTTTAGGCCTGAACCCAAACCCCAAACTCTCCAAAGCTTGCCTACAAGCAAAGCAGAGATGGAAATACTGAAGGAAAAGGCAGAGCAAGCCCGAGTATGTCTGATTGGAGAGTCTAGGGTGACAAACATTTTAGAGAAGTCTGTGCCTAGGTCAGGTGTAGATCAGGATGTACCATTTAAGCACTCCAAACAGCCACACTCTGCAGTAGTCTAGGTAGTATAGCCCAGTGAAGGCTGACAGGCAGCAGAGAGGAACAAGCTGGGTTGCTCTTCTCATGCTGGGATGAACTGGCCTTACAGAGACCTGTGAATGGTAATACTGCCTAGAAGGCTGCGACTGCAACTGTTTCGATTTGATGTAGCTGAGTAAAATAGATTGTGGAAGACATCTGCTTTGGAAATGTATCTGGCACAATAAATAACATTTACATGACTCTTCCAGGAAATACCACTGTGACATTTACTGTTGTTTGCTGGTATTTTTTAACCTGTATCCTTACTTAACCTTTTTTGAGACTGAGATATCAGCTGCTTCAGAGAGATAGTTGATACTTGTCTTTCCTCCTCTGAGCAGTGGTTTTATTTTTATCACGAGTGCTACAGAAGACATATGGCATTTCACAGACACTTCCAGATCGTTACTCAAAGGGATTTATAATTTGATCTCTGATCCTACACTGAGTTTTTCAAGAACCATCCACTGAGTCTTGCAGAGCCATGGCAAAGAGAGTGAAGTACCCTGAGGTTTTAGGGTTTAAGTACATGTGCTACAACAAGGGAAAACAAGAATAGGAAATACATCCCACACTTAGTGCGTACGAAATGCTTATTGTTACCTTGGTGTCTTTTTACTCTTTCATTTAAAGAGACGTAACACGAATTTATTAATATGTAGGCTAAAATCTGGAAAGAGTGGGATAAAGAGCCTTGTGAAGATGAACAATAGAAAGCAAATATCCAAGAATAAAATAGAGGAATGAGAAGCCAAAGTTTTGGGTTTTGGATTTTATCTATGTATCATGAACAATAGAAATTCACATTAATTCTAGTGTTGCTTTTTCACACTATATTGGCAGTGATCTTGATATTTTAATTGAGTCAAGGAAATGTAGAATAATCTTGTATGATTTTGGTTTTTTTAATGTCAACTATTTGACATATAAGTTGACAATATGGCATCCTGAATAAGAAAAACGTAAGCTACAAATAAGAACCCTAAATTAAATGTAGTGATTATTTGAGGGATCATTTGCTCATTATTTTTTGCCACGTGACTTGCAATATTGGGAAGTTATTTAAGAAAGTAATTGCTTCAGTTCTAATTGCAATGTCCTCCTCCACTAAAGGCCCTTGAGATGAAATTAACCTAATAATAAATATGTACAAGGAAATGATCATTGTAATGGAAGAAACCAGTTGAAAAAAATATTAATAGATGTGGATATAAATTCCTGTCAAGTGTGTGTACAGGAAAAAGTCACCTGCAGAATGCTATTCCCTGCTTTCTTATCAGCTTTGGAGCTATTATTTTATTCCTTCCTTCACAGCTTCTGGTCTGCTCTTTTCCTAGCTTTTCCATTCTGTGTTTGCCAGAGTGCATGCCCTTACCTGTCAGTGCCGTGTTGTTAAAACAGAACTATTGTCCATGAGGTTCTGGTGTCATTGCCATTGAGGAAAACCATCAGCACAAGAGAAGAGCCTATCATCCTCAATGCACATTTCCAAGACTTATTGGTATAAACAGCCATCTGACATCCTTAAGATTTCTTAGACATTTATAGCATTTTCATCTTCTCTGGTTTCATGTTTCCCATTAATATCAGCTACTTTGTGCTGCTGCTAGACTATGTGTGACCTTCCTATGCTACCTCGATCTCCTCCAAGCAGAAATTCTCCTTCTGCAAAAGGCTGATATTCAAATCAGCACCACGTGACAACGATGACAACTTGATATCATCATAACTGCAAACTGAACCCTTCCATACATCTTTGTATGCTTGATATGGGCAGGAGCAGGATACACACTCAGCTATTGCTGACAGCATCAAGCCCTTCTCTGTTTCTCATGCTGCTCTGCCAGTGAGTAGGTTGGGAGTGCACAAGAAGCTGGGAGAGTTCATTGCCATGAACAGTCAAGTCACAGCAGACTCGAGCTGGCCAGAGGGGTATTCCAGACTGTATGGCATCGTAGCAATAAAATACCAGAGAAAGGAGGAGGAACGGTGGATTTTCCCCCTCACGTTGTTGTTACACGTGCCCAGGCTTTGCTTTCTGCATAGATACCTAGATATCTGCCCACCAGTGGGAGATAGTGAATAAATTCCAGTTTTTGCTTCACTTGCGTGTTCATCTTTTCTTCACACATTAAGGTGTCTTTATCTCAACCCCCAAAACTTCCTGCTGTTGACCTTCAGATTCTCTCCCCTATCCTTGCGGGGAGTGAGTGAGTGGCTGCGGGGGGCTTTGCTGTCTAACTCACCACAGCACCTCATGTCCAGATATATGCCTACTGATCAACAAAGGACTTGGGAACTATATAGACATCTTGAAATGGAGAATAGGAATCCTTTTTTTGATAGCGATTTTTGTTTTCATGCTTGGAATTGCACAGCATATTGGTTTAACTCGCATCAGTCCTCCTCTTTCTTCCCTTCTGTCCATTTACCCTAACCTCCTCCTGGCAAATAATTTGGGGGGATTTTAACCACTCCAGGATTTTCACCACTTCAGGATTTTCTCTTCTTTCTCCTATTACCCTTTCCCCTTCCTTCCCACACCTTTCCTTTCATTATTTCGGTGAAGGAAAATATCATGTGGAGATACATTATATTGTCAGATAACGTTTACTTATCCTCTGTCAGTGAAGAACCAAAGGTGGTAGATGAGCATAGACTGTGTTAGGATGGAATCATACCAAGAGAATGTGTGCTTATATTTCTAAAACTTGTAGTTAGAGGTCTGAGGTTTAGTAACCCTTCTATCACGTGGTGCCTCTGAATCTTTGGGAGAATTAGGGGAAAGATATATAGGAAGATTCCTTTATTTGTAAGCTTCAAACTTACTCCAGGTCAGCAATTCAGAAAACCTGCTGGTTTTATGGCTTGTACAGGAAAAAGATGATACCCTGTCTTGCTCTTTCTGGACAGAAATGGCTGGGATGAGATTTGTCACAAGTGACATCCCTGGTCTCTTTTAAAAAAGTAGGGCTAAATCTGAAGGTATATGTGAAATGAATGGTATTCTTTTCATCTTTGTGTCTGTTTCTCTGTCTACAAGTTGCCTGTGTATTTTGCAAGAGTACAACAAATAACTGCTTGTGTTCCTTGCCATGGGTGAGTAAAGGAAGGCAGATCCTAGAACTGCCTGCCCAGATCTTTGGGCAGTATTAATTTGGTAGGAACGGTCAGAGAGCAGGGTGTTATATAAACAGTTTAGTCTGTAATCTGATCCCTACTCATTCCAAGTCACACCTGAGCAAATGCAGAGAAAATCTTTTCAGTTATCCACTTGTTAGATTGGTTATCTCCCAACAGCTCCTGAGTCATGAGGGCAGTGGTTGCTGTGTTTGGAAAAAGCACTGAGGGGAAGGCTGATGACATGCAAGCAATGAAGCAGCATTTACAGAAAAAGCAGTGGTGAGTGACCTCATGGGTATCTTCCCTAAACATAAACAGACAGGATTGTTTGTGTTGTGATTAAAACTGGCTATTTCCCCTGTGTCCTTTCCCCTCTCTGGCTTCTCCCTGCAGTTTTGTTGAAAAAATATTCCATTCATCACAACTAGAAATGCCTGGGAATGTATCAGTTCTGATCAAACTTACCAAGAACATTTTCAAAATTAGGACGAATTCTAGGGAGGGTTTGAGAAAATTGACTAGAATAATTGCTTGAGTTTTGCATGCTCAGTGAATATAACAATATGTGTGGACTAATTTAGAGAAGTTTCTCCCATCACCCACTCCTTTTCCTCTCCTTTTTAAAGGTATAGTATCGTCCACTTTAAAAAGCTCAAAAAATGGCCTTGCGATGCTGAGAAAATTTCCCTCTCTGATCTGGTTGAGACTGGAAAATCTTCAAGAAGGTGATGTGTGACACAGACTACATAATGCTCTCATGGGATGTGATGTTTTCAAGCTGCTTTTTCTGTGTACAGCTAATCCATTTCCATTGGCATCATGGCTACAGATTAAGTAGGGTACATCTGCACACACGGGTTACCTTTTATAGGGCAGAAATAGTCCTGCGGGACTGACAACCTTCTCATTTGCTGCTCTGGCCCATATAACTCTGAGTCACGATCCCATGTGAGTGGATGTTGCTCATTTGGAAGACTCAGCCTTTATAGAAGTTAATGGAAACTATATTTAAAAAACCCCATACATTTATTTCTTTTGTGGAGAAACATCCTATATCATTAGCTTTCAACCTGTATTAGTCCAATAAAGGCAATTAGTTTTCCCTATGGCAGAAAGCCTGTTCTGTATTTGGCAACTGCCCTTGGAGCATATCCTTGGAGCAGATGGCTGCTTGCCTGCCAAATAAGATACAAATTAGATTTCCAGATGATTGAGTGACGGTGGCAGGAAAGCAGCCGCTCCATCTTAACTCCTCCTCTATTGCAAATCCGGTTAATCAGTGAGAACATAACCACTCATGGCCGGGGCATGCACTCTGCAGGGCAAACCTATCAGTGCATGGGCCCCACAGGGAGGAGGTGGGATAAGTTAAAAGGAAATGTTTTGCTCTCTTAAATATTTATTTATAATGAATAGCAAATCTGTCTTCGACAGAAGTGAATTGCCAAGCCTGATTTAGTCCATAAGGAAGGCAAGAAATTAGTATCAACAGTCCCCATATGTGTCTCCATCAAAGTCCTGCATTGTCTTGTAACTAGGCTGAGCTCCCATGCAGCAGGAGGATAGCTGTGGAGCTGTATTGTGTGTGGCAGACCGAATTATGATCAGCTTTTAGGTTCAAACAGCAACTCCCCATTAGCTGCATTTGTGTATCCAATCAAATGGGAGGGCACTCTGCTTGGCCCAGGAGGACAGGCAGCAGCCTAGTAACTTGTGTTTCTATGTATTGTTTCTTTCTGTATTTAAAGCAAGACACAACTTTATATTTGAACATGGTTGTTTCAATATAGTCAAATGTAAGCAGGTGACTGCTGACAGGTAAAGGTGACAGCTGGACAAAGCACTTTAGTTCCATTCCAAAACACTTGGAAACAGCCACAGACTCACCATGCACCTATGAAGTGGAGCCAAGTTACATTTGGAAACTCACGTTCTAGCTAGATAACAGGGAAAAAAAGAACAGTGAAAACAAAATAGCTTTGGAAAAAGATTTGAGGGTACAAATAGAAATATTTTTCTCATGGTGGAAAAAAAAATGGGGTAGGACCACTAGTATGCTTGGCTACACAAATGAGTTTCCAGTGAAGTTAACACTTATGCTGGTTCAATTGTGAAGGGAGTGTGCCTTAGCACAGAAGTCAGAGACCAGACCTGCAGCTGATGCAAGTAGATGTGGTCTCTACTGAAGCCCAGGAGGCTATACGAATCTGCAAAAATGTAAAGAACTGGCTTGAGGACAACTACAGTCTAGGGGCTTCTTCTGCTCTTCCATATTCCATTCGCTCTTCCATAAAATGCAGGTTTCTCTGTATCTTTGTCTTCTCTTCCTTTCATATAAATAGTGTAGAGAGAAAGATTTGTAAACCTGCACTAATCTGTGTAATTTTTAATACTGTTTTCTCTGAGAGAGAATTCTTTCTACTTGGTGTATCAATGAGTACATAGAAGCAAAATCAACTATATTAGAGTTTCTGTAAGGCAAAAAGGAAAATATTTGTTGTAGTGGTCTTTTCAGATTGTTTGTCAATTTTCTACCCCTCATTAAAAATGCATTGCCTTCTGCAGCTGTCCTTCGACCTAAAGAGACTTAGTTAAAGAAATATATATAGTTATTCAATTTTTAAAGAAGAAATGTAGTGAGGATGAAGCCAGAGTTGGCACAAAGTTTTTCAGGAGGGTCAGCAACACTCAGGTTTGCCATCCCAAGGGCAGCTGGGGAGTGGGGTAATGAGGCTGGGTGGAGGAGAAGCAGGGAGGGCTCAGCAGTGCTCAAGGTGGATGCAGGATCTGGGTTGAGGGATGGACAGCTGAAAGACCACAGGAGTTTTTCTCACGAGACAGAGTTAGGAGATAACAGCAGGATGCTAGGAATTTGCAAAGCCCATGGCAGAGGGATTGGAATGACATGATCTCTTAGGTTCCTTCCAACCCAAACTCTTTTATGATTTTATTGATAAGTCAAAATGTTAATAATAGCCAGTATGGAATTTGATAAGGAGGAGAGAGCAGGAAGGTATGTGAGGTTTGCAGTGTGGGCGTTCTCTCTTCTGTTATCCACACTCTTTGCTTCCCCTGAAAAGAGGGATTGTATGATGGAGTTCCACATGAAGGTCTTGGAGAATCAATCAGGTTTTTTATTCCAGCTGATGCTCAGGATGGGGCTGCAAATGGGGCAGCAACAGTCCCTACCACTGTTGTGGGGCTGCCTTAAACATTCCTCAGAAAAGCAGAGCTGTGTCACCAAGAGACCTGTTGTGACAGACACAGAATAATCCCACAGTGTCAAAGCAGGGTGACTTGCCACCCCAGGCCACATGATATTTTCCGTGTACAGGCTCTCTGGAGAAGACTTCAAAGTTTGGCTGTGCTGTGAAAAGAAGCTAGAAGGGCTTTAAAGTTTCCATGTTTCTTATTCCTCAAAAAATGTGCTCAGTTTAGAAGTAAAAGAAGGTTCATTGTCCTGCTGTTTCTTTGAATGTTCAAGCTGAACCTTTTCTCTGGCTCCCACCTATTACAAAGGCATATTTGCCCTAGATTTAGACCCTCTAAAGATATGTGTACATTGGTCGAACAGCTATGAGGTTTTCTCCTTTTTCACTTACGTTAAAAGCTCAAAGTAGACGAAGTGGTTACCGGTCCAGGTGCATTTAGCTAGCTGAGAGAAATCCACAGGTTGTCCAGTGCTAATTTTCAATAGTTCTGTGGAAAATATATATTGCCATCAATGCACTAGAGATATAGAAGAAACTTAAAAACTCTGATACTATGAAAAGACTCTTTTTTTGCTAGTAAAATTGACAGCAGTGGTACACCAGTGTAACTCCATTGCATGAAAGCAAATAGCTGTATTGATTTAGAGTGAAAAAGAACTCACTTTAATTTACCTCTCTTAGCTGTATTGGCTTTGAATTGGTATCTCAATAGAAGCCAGCGGTAGCCTAAAATGAATAAGCCTAAAAATCACTAAAATCAGTGCACTAAAATCAATAAGCCTAATAGTCACTACACAAACAAAATACGTCTAAAAGCTAAGCCTGTGTCCTCACAGAATCATGTTCAGCTTAGAAATATTAGTGGATATTTTTCCTATTTTGCAAGGTTGGTAAGAGGTTATTTGGTTTTGGTTTTAATTAGGTGATGGGAAACTGAGGCATAAACAGTAGGAGACACACCTGTTGTAGTGCATTGCCTGTGGCATAGGTTGTACTTGAATTCAATCTTCTGGAATTTTTATTTTTACCTTCCCATAGCATCTCTAGCATCTAAGGCCTGAAATAGGAAATGCCTTGGCATATGCATCAATATGTGCATCTCAATACACTTCCAATAAAATCTGTCTTGAGAGCAGCATACAGGCAATATGCAGACAAGGAAGGGAAATTTTTCAGCAGAACTACTTTTCAGAAATCTGTGGAATCTTTAATCTCCCATGAACTTTATTGATTTATTCATTCATTCATTCATTCACTATTTATTTTAATTCTCCCTCCCTTTTGAGGCAAGAATCTTATGCATCTAAATGACACACTTGGAAAGTCTGACATGGACCACCAGGATGAATTGGTGCTATGTACAAAACTATGAATATTCAGAGGTGGCAGATGGTCTGTAATGGGACAGACCCTGGCTGCCCCCTCTGTAGAGGAGTCTGTCACCTAAACCAACTGGGAGGTGGATGGCAAATGTTTTATTAAATAATTTTTTCTTTTTTTTCTTTGTTATGAGTCAAGTGAGTATGATTTACTAAACGGTCCTAGGACATACTGTGCCTCCTTAGGACTAAGGACCTGATCACAGTTACACTAGATGCTGGAGTTTATCCACAACTCTTCATGCTCATAAATCAGAGCTTCACTGTACACCTAACTCTTCAATTACCTTCTCTCCAATAGCAGATTTTTCATATCAGTGCTGAGCTTTTCTCCCAGGCTCCCTCCCTCCTCTCTGTCCCATTTGTTAACCTTTATTAGAATGAATCTGCCCTAGTGGACCTGTTCTGGCCAATGTATTTGTACTTCAAGCAGTCTCAGATCTATTTTAATTACTCTCCTTTTGGTAGTTACTGCCTCTGTCTTCACACTATTTTATTCTTCTTTCCCCACTCTGAAAGCCTTTGAAAGAGGTTTTGCAATTTTGCAACATCAGATAGAGTTCTGATGAGCAACTAATGTAATTTCTAATGTAATTTCAACTGCTCAGTAAATTGCAGTTTCTTTCTTCAGTTATCAAGGAAAGCAAGAAAACTTCACATTTTGTATTACAGCAAAATTTCCCAACAGTTCACACTATCCACTATCACTTCTACATATTTATAAAAGTTAGGCCTCTGTCATTTTGTTAGGGAGCAATAAGGAAGGACAGATAGTAAGCACATCTCAAGAGAGGTTTATTATCAAAATTAAAGTCTTAATGATACAGAAGTATTTTTCTTATGTTTTTACAGCCACTGTATTCTTAAAAAAACCCCTAAACTAACAAATAAGCAAAAATCCAGCACACACACTCTTCCCCCCCTTGTCCCCCTCCACTTAATGAGAAAATTCAAAAATTTTATGTGTTGAATCAAATTCTAAAAATAGTCTTAGAAAAGGTGTATGTTTGGTGTTTTGGTCTAATTTCAGTTAAAATTGATTCAAATGAGACTGGATAGATAATTGGAGAGGATGTCAGGCTGACAAAATATGGAGTAGATGCCATAAATAATCTTAACTGTTCTGCTGCCTGTCTTCATGTAGTGTGAATTGTATATAAGTATTCTGTTATAAACTGCTTGCCAGAGTTAATCATGTAAACAGAATGATGTCTAAGCTATGATGCTACTTGTGGCATTTTTATGGTTGAGAGGAGAGAAACTATGATTTGTTGTATGTAGATTTTGGTTAAAATGGGTAAATGTTGCAGGGATGGCCCTTACGTGATTCATGGGGAAAATGCTGATGACATTTTCAGTTTCTTGCAGAACTGGAACTTACACAACTGTAATAATAGATGTGCTGTAAATTATTTTCTTCAGAGTTTTGTGTTTGCTTGATGACTCTCTGATCTGTGACTTACAATTAGGATTTCTTACAGGAGCCAAATTAGAAACATCGGTTCAAGGAAAGGAAGAAATCTGTATAGCCTACTGAGCTGGGCATTTTTTTGCTGTATCCATAATGTGCTGTAATTAAAAAGTAAATAGAGGATTTGGGAGAAGTAGAGCAAAGACAGAAGGCTTTGATTCATACTTATGTTTCTGCTGCTCTCATTGCTAATTGTCAACCAGTGAGACCCTGTAGCTGGTAGCTAGTCTAAACCTGTTCTTAATCATGAGGGAGTAGACTGAGATTACATCAGGGATGGATAATCTTGAATCTGGTTATTAAGATTTTTATATTTTTTTGATCTTCTTTCTTCAGTGTTTGGTGTTGCTGTTTCTCAGCTATAGGGTACCGAGCTAGATAAACCAAAAGCTTGAATCGTGTACAAAAAATAGCAGCTAATCAATAAATGTTTTCCCTTGAACAGTATTGGTCCCTGCTTCGTATTGCTCTCTGTATAAAAGCATCCATTTCATGCTCTTTCAAGCCTCTAAGCAGAGGAGGGAGTTCATCTTGTTCTCAAAGGTTTGCTTTTTTAAAAATTATTTTTCTTTAATTCAGATTTAAGCTTCTGGTTAAATGCTGCTTCTAAATGGTACTGATACAAGGTCTATTTCCAGTTTTCACAGATTTTCACTCTGATTAATAATTTTAATTCTGTGTCTAGCATGATGTAGACCATAGATGCTAGCAGCTACTCCAATTGCACTCTTCCACTGCTGTTTAAAGACTAGCCTTTTTCCTGGGTTATACCATTTCGGATTTTAGTACTGAAGTACTTGTGCTGTTCTTTATTTCTTCAAAAAACTTTTTGTAGTCTTGGTCACTCCTGTTCTAATGCAGTTGTCTGTAGCCAGTTGTCTCAAAAGATAACTTTCTTCACCAAGAAAGACAAAGTTTGCACAGATTTGTTGCTCTTTCTTTGAATATTGAATACTGCATCTGTTTACAGACACAGTATCTCCAGAGGGCTAACAGCTGACCACAACTTGCGAATGGAGGAGGAGTGACTTTGGTTTTGCCCATATAAGTTGTAAAATTTGGACGTCAGCAAATGTCACAGTGAATGGTATTTTCTCTGGCATTTATTTGTTTGGAACTTTTTCTGTATTTTTATATTTCTTTGTTCTTTTTTTTTTGTTGTTGTTGTTGTTGTGAATAACTTCAGTTGTTGTTGTTTTGTTTTGGTTTTGTTTTGTGTGGTTCCTTCACATCAAAAAAAGGAATTTTTCCTTCAGTTACTCTGCTACAAAAAATCATACGGTTCCTATTGAAACACTTCTGAAAGTCAGTATAATCCCAGTGGCATTCAGAACAACTGATGTGTGTTAAATGGGATTGCAAAGAGAGCCACTCTTCATAAAACTCTACATGCCAAAATCCATTTAATGCTTCCTTTCAAGAGCCCCAGCTGAGAAAGCACAGAGTTTTGTTAAGCTTGACAAAGTAACATCTTGCTCCCCAAGCAAATGCAACTAAGGTGGATGGGTTTTAACAACATCGTAGGGAAGAGAATTTTGATATGCTTAACAGTTTCAAGTTTAAATGCTTGTTTTCCTTAGAGTATGCAGAAATCTACACTCTGCCCTGCTGCCTGCAGGTTTGGTGTGTTATTGTCCATACTTTTTGACCTCTACAAGGAAATTAAGTTATGTGCACTTTAAAAGGACCATGTTTGTGTATCTCTTTCCCATCCGCTTGGCAGACAGGATATAGTGGAAAATCACAAGGAAATGCATAGCAAGGCTCTAGAAAACAATGGGAAAAGTATTGATTTGGAACAGTCTTTCCTGACTTTGCATCATTTCTACACGAAACCCCAGGTTGGAGGGATCCTAGTGACTAAAAATGGTGACTGAAGCAAGAAGGTAAGAGAACAGGTTATGAGCAAATTGAAGCTGATACAGAAATCAAAGAATAGGAAGTGTCTGTCTGACTCAACCCAAAGACGAAAGTCAGATCTTATCCAAATTATCATTAGACTGAGTTTCTGTAGAAAATGTTGTATAAAGGTCCTTTGTGTTAAGCTAGCATCCAGAATTTTTAAGTATCCTTTTGATAATTGAATAAATTCTGTCTTTGAATGGAAGCTAAAGTTTTGCTCACTTAACAGTACAGGTTCCCATGGAAAGAGGTTTACATATGTTGTATCTTTTAAATGTGTTGTATTTAAACGTGTTATCTTGCTGGCCAGATATTAACACTTGACAAATGCAGCAGGACTGTGTTGTCAGGCAAGGGAGGCGCAGAAGCTCTGGCTCTTACCTGGTGGGTGTGCTTGAGACAGACTGAATGGGTCCAAGGTGCAGTCAGACATGTAACATCATTCCTCTTGTATTCCCCTGTTACTGCAGAGCATGGTTGCTGTAGTGCTCACATTTCTCACACTTTCACCCTCCTCCTTTTTCTTTGTGTAACACTCTTGGTAAGACAAGACCATGGTGTCTTGTCTGCTTTCATATTTTCATGGCATGGTAGATGTTATTCCCAAGAATGTGCATCAGTCTCCTTCTGCTCCTTTCCAGAGGCATTTTTTTTTAATGTGGAATGAGCTTCGTAACTTTTATTTGGGGTAGACCTCATCACAGGTTTGTGCCATCACATCCATGAATGACTAGAAATGTACAAGTTATGGGTTCCTGCCAGTATTCATAAAACTGTGTTTATACTTTATTTTTGCTGGCTCCTCATCCACTGAAACTAATTTAATAATTTTTACTGTTTCATTCATTTGGAGTTGCAGTATTAATCAAATATTAAAGTTGTCTCAGCTACAGCTGTCTATTCTGCTACGTTCCCCCATTGTGAACACTTGGACGCACAATGATATTACTTCTAACCAAAGAACAAAATATTTTTGCTTCACATTTCTTCTTTCTGAGTTTGTTCATTCAACATAGAGTTCTCTCTTGCATTGCTCATGGAAAATTTTATTGTTACTGCACTGTAGTCATGATCAAGCCCCTGTTTTCTATTGATTGAAATTGCAAACTTTTGAGGGAAAATATATACCACTGCTATCTAAAACTGAAGGACAGCCAACATCACTGAACAAAGCAACTTGATTCCTGGTAGGGCTAAATGCTCTGGACAGACCTCAGCAGGTTTCTCACCTCTGCAGAATACAGAGAGCATAAAACATTTCCAGTGCTTCCTCCCTGGAAGCTTTTTTTGAGTAAGAATTTAGCACCATATATGAAAATTCATTTAATCGGTAAATTAAATGGTTTTATGTGAGCCTGGGTATATTTAGAGCTTGGTTAAGAGGCTCTCAAAGTAGTTTGAGTATTTTTGTCCCCTCATCCTATTCGATTGTCACTAATATCTATAAATCTTAATTGAAACAGAGCTGAAAAAATGTGCTTGTCTGTACTCAGCTGGGATGAGAAGTGACTCTCTGGTCCTGGGCCAGCAAAGTAATCAACCCTGTTTAACCACTTCTAATTGCACAGGATCGGTGCTTTAAAGTTTGAAGTAAGATTTTCATAGTTCAAAGTTAAATAGTAGTAAGGGGCTGGGGGAGTGTGAGAGAAAGTGGTGGCTTGGAAAAGTCCACTGCTCAGGACTATGACACTCCATGTGTGTCTCTGAATACTAACCCATAAAGAGGCAAAGTGCTTTTTATTTAAGTGCTTATTTCTTCTGACTACATAATACTTAAGAACTTCTTTTCAGAGTTAACTCTTGGAACATGTAAACATCTAAAATGAAGAGCTGGGTATTTAATCACAGGTTGCACAGTGTTGATGTAGATGCTAGGGAACGGCAGAAAGTACTTCATACCTAGTGAATCTCTGTAATCTTCTGGTGTAGAAATGATGCTATGCTTAATATCTTGTTGTCAACTTTGGGGGCAGAGGTACCATGGCCAAGATGAATAGTAAAATGTAGGATTAGGACTTTGTGCAGAAATTGTTTTATTCCAACACAGAAGGAAAAATACTTGACTGACCCCCACAGGAAATCTGACCTATTCACTTGATGTGATTTCAGCTGTGCCTTTGTAGCACTTTCTCTCATGCCTCCACATTCCTGTTACAATGAGTATATCTGTCTACAGCAGCAATGTGGGATATGATCTTGCTAGTCTGGTCCTGAAACTTCCCTCTATTCTTCCTTGCATAACTCAGATGTGTTTGCATGTGTCCATGTGTGTGCTGGGGAGAGGGGTAGTCCTATGAAGAATTATTCTGCCCTGATTTTTTGCTTTTATCTAAGATTTTGGGTCACAAATGCCTTTTGGTCCAATTCTCATCCGTGCCGAGGAGTTCAATTTAATTTTTACAGCAAATACTGCCTCTGCTGTGCCTCCTTCTCTGAGGTGTTTGCAGCTGTTACTATCTCTGTGAGTCTCAGTGAAATGAGAAGGTTTGTTTCTTGTGTTACTTCCCAGTTTGAACTCTTACTGGAGCACTCTGCGGGCTCCACTGACAGAAGGTGCCCTCCTCCTGCCCCTGGCTTTATCACGCACTGGTTATATTTAATCTCCCCTTCTCTGATGTGGTCTGAGGTCTTTAGCAAACTGTTGGCATCTTCCTGAGGGGAGAGGACTCTAGGGACAGACATGCTATACTGATGGCAAGAGAGAGAGAGAGGAGGCTCTTACATACTGCTACCTGTCAAAGAGGAAAAACACCAAGAAGTTATAATAAACAGGAAGAGTCTCTGCAGACTTGACAGCTGAACTTCTGAATGAGCTGTAAAGTGCTTTTTAGCTCTTCTGTTCATTGGAACTTGAAATGGTAACTGCTCATGAAGATCAGCACTCTGCCTTCTGCTGACTTCTGCAGAAGGAACAGGGAAAATGCAGTTGTCAGGATTTGCTTCAAGGAATTGAGGCACGGGTGTTTAATCAGCTCGGAGACTGCTTCAGAGGACAGTGCTCTTTATAAGCAAACATATAAAAAAATCTCAATCACTCTTCCATGGAGCATCATACAGTTTTGAAACAGATTCCAGAATTTAAATAATAAGTCTCAAGACTCCTTGGCAAAGTCAATGCATCTGGATTGTTCTGGTGGATGGTCCATAATTTCTGTGTAAAATATTGCATGGTGATCCTCTGCGAAAACCTCAGCATGGGCACAGAGAGATGCCTAGTGAAAAGATAGTGTCAGTGTAGAGGTAATCAGACCATAAGAAAAAGGAAAGATGCATACAGTATCCAATTGGTAAGACAGTGACCTAATTCCAGTCCCATTTAATCACAGAATATAGCCACAAAGGTACGAGCAATGATTACAACACCGTATGAACAAATCTTGTTTGAGAAGTGTAGATGCATCTTGCTCAGATAAATGTTTTTTGGTTATTTGGATTTGGGTTTTCTGTCCTCATTGTTGTTCATTGCTTGTTTTCTTGAAAGTAAAATCTGTAGTGTGCTTTTACTTAAAATTAGTTGTAATGACTAATTATAATTTAAAATAATGTCTAAATTTCAAGAGAGATTAATCTTTTATGTATTAATTGTGTGTTTTATGAATGCTTATAGATCAAAGGAAAGATTTTTCTTATATGTCTTACATATTTATTATGTATGAAACATAATTTTTCTTAGGTATCACTGCACACATCTGAGTATAAGACAGATGTAAGAAAAAGTGTAGATATATCACACAGATGAGGAAAAATTAAGTGTTCTGCTTGTGCCATAGCATGTAAAGACATGCTAAAAAGTGCAAGGAAATAATGACCAACCCAAATACCTAATTTTTTTTTCTAAAAACATTTTGCCAAATGATTTTTACACATACTCACTTGGGATGATAGTCTTATAAAGCTATAGGATTAATTCTTTGTTATTTCGTCTTACAGTAATGGGTAAATGCATTAGTGGAGAACTGTATAAAAAATGTAGGTTAAGAATGGTGGTAATATTCCTAAAGTCATACGTTATTTATTAAGTGCTGCTTCTTGAATTCTGATCTGGTGTCTTCCACAGGAGAGGTATAGAAAATGGACTTGACTGGCATAGTCAGACAATTGACTCTGCACTTGTCCCAAATTCTTATTTGCCTAAAACATGTTTTCTTGGAGGCAGCAAAGCTTTTCAGTTGTGTTCCTTCTCCAAGTTTATGCTCTTATGGATCCACTTTCTCCTGTTCTGTAGGATTTTTCTGGGTGGGAGCTGAGTACTCTGTTTCCATGTCCAGGAATCTTACCTACTTACTCAAAGTAGGCATTACCTTTCCTCCTCAGTGTTTACCAAAGACTTTCAGGTTTCATTTTATAACTTGTCTTCTGAGTCTGCTTTCTGATGCCTGAGAAAAAAAATCTACTACTGCAACCACTCTGTGCCCTCTCTGCTCCTGCAGTCAGGATCTTTTCTTTAGTTGTTCTTAAAATGCACTCCATGCTTTATCTGGGCTTGACAGGATTTACTTTTTCACTTCTTATTGGTTAACTGGTTTGCACACATCCAGATCTAGAATTTGCTGTGTTGTAGTTTTCTCTAATGCTGAAAGGAGGTGAACTTCCACTCACCAATCCTGCAGCAGTGAGTACAGCTATTATAAAAATGCTCAGATTATTCTGTTTAGGTAAAACAGAGGACTTATTTAACTCTAATCTCTTTTTCCCACCCCTTGCTTCTTTTTATCATTCAGAAAGAACTCCAGAGTTCAGTTTTAGTTGGGAGTTTTGCAATAATGCAAAAACATAATTCCTTATATAATCCAGCAAGTAGTTCCTCTCAGTAGTAATATGAATGCAAAATCAGAGAGTTAATACAGAGGGTTATTATGACCATCATAATAATGTAATTTTGCTGTTATTTTTAACTCCTTTTTATTGTTTAGTCTTTTGGTCTCACTGCCTTGGTTACCATCATAGCAATTTTCTCTTTTGATGCCACTTTACCCACTTCCAAATTGAGCAAAATCAGTCCTTTGTTTTGAATTCAGAGAATGTTTTACACAGCAAACTCTTGAAATATGGGGATTTTGAATATGAATTATGCTTGAATTCATATTCCTTCAGGAATTTCAATAGGGTTCAATCTCCATTAAGTCTGTCCTAGGTGAAATCTAATGTGATATATTCTTTCATGATTTTGCTTCCTAAATCAAGGGTTACTTATGCTGAAATCTGAAACTTTAAATCATCTGTCAAATGTGACAGTAAATATATATAGATTTAGCCAGTAGTTCGGCAAATATTTGTGCTGCTATAATAAATGTTGCTAGAATAAGAACTCTGAGGCTGAAAGTGGCAGCAGAATTACTCAGATTCAATAAGGTTAAGGAAGCTGGAGGAACTTTTTTTACTCATTTCTTGTAAGTGATTTTGTAAAGAGAAATTTTTCCTCTGCCACTGCTATCCTTGATAGATCTGTTATAAAAGTTAAAACATTTATCAAAACTGTCACAGATCCTATGACCCATAGAAGAAGGACTATCAGACCTTAATTGCAATAGCTGTGTAATTTCAGAACTTCCTTTCCCCTGTTCACCTACTCTCTGACCTCTATGACAGCTTCTAATTTCCTTCTGTAATTGACTCTTCTTTCTAGTACAGGAAACTGTGGCAGCAAATGCATCTTCTTAGTGCAGAGGAAGATCCAAACAGTGCTGTTGAATGCCTATCAAATTTACTTTATAATCAAGGCTTGGGGGGAAAAAGAAGAAGGTAGTTTGAACAAGTTTCAGGTGAAAAAGGAATGAGTTTCCCTAAATCTTGTGGTTGTGGGCATTTTGTTTTTAATACATTAAGTTAAGGAAGGACTTAAAATACTACCTTCAAGCGTGTGCTGAAGACAGCTGTTTGGTTCAAGAGTTGCTCATTCCAGGAACACATACTAATGGAAGCAAACCCTAAGTTTACTTTGCTTCAAGGGACAGCTAATCAATTGAGACAGGAAAGGAGAGCAATTGGAGTAGCTGCTGAGTGTACCCTGAAAAGTCTTACATATCCTCATCCAAAGTGAGGTTTTTATAACATGCATGTTTCTATATCTTTTCTATATCACAATACCTCTCTATTTTATTTCCTTTAAGAGACTTCCGTTTCAGCACTGCCCATCCCATCTTTCCCTGTGTTTGTTGACTGATACAGGAGTGATTTGTGGATTTACTCATGAATGTCCTTACCTTACTGGTTACTGGTCAGCAACACCAACAGCCAGTAACTGGAAACACACAAAAAAATCTGGGTGTAACTTCTAGGCTACTCCAGTAGGAAGTAATATTTAAATGAATCAAAGTATCTGTTAGTAAGATTATGTTGTTGTCACTTAGAACAATTGGATTCTGAGGAATTACCTACTTCTTTTACACAGCTAGTAGCCACAAACTTAAAAAATAAAACCAGTTCATCTTGTCAAACTGTAACTAAACAGACCCATCTACAGCTTTAAAGGACACAGAAGGAAGTACAATAAAATGAAAAGAATAGTTGTAATTTTTCATGTCCCATTTATTCCTGGGTTAGGGAAACAAACCATAATGCAATATATTTGCTGTAGACATTGTACTACCTTATAGTCCATAAACCTTTTCTGCTGGCTATGTTGTTATTAAAATTTTGTTGCTTGCTATTAAAATTTTTAGGACCCTGGGGCTAGAGGGCCAACCCCACACCTTTATCTGGGTGTTTGAATCACCAAATTAACGTATCTGTATAATCTATTCAGAATTCAAGAACAAAATAATTTCTGTTATCTTCTGCATAGCTGTCATTAGGGACTGAGTAGTTTGCATAACAAAAATGAATTAACCCAATCAAACTCAAATCTTATACTTAAAACAACCTCCATCTTCCACCAGTGAAAAGTTTTCTAGAACTTGGTCCTCCACAGCCAGAGAGGTGGTGGAAGGTGAATGGCAGAGAGAATGCATGTGTGTAGGGGAAAGCACAAGCCTGCAAATACTGTGTAGTCCTATGGCACCCACTAAAGGCAGAACTTCGTAATTTGCCTTAATTCTCTCTACTTTGTTTTTAAAAAGAATCTTATGACAGCTGAAGGGTCAGCCCCTGGCAATGAGGAAAGAAGCCATTGTTTTTTAAAGTTTAGATGACATATAAACTTCATATCTACATCCCCTTCTAAAGTTTTACTAGTTTGGTTCCCTCTAGGGATTGCCAGAACAAGCATGAGCCTCTGCTATCTGGTCTTCAATATCTTTTGTGTCACATGCTACTTTAACCACTTTGGTCCTCAATGGGGATAAGTATCCATCTAGAAAACAGTCTCCTTACCTTAACCTGTCTGTCTTGATTTCCCTTCCTTTCACAGGATTATTCGAGACCTCAGTTCATAACATCCTTTTTGAAATCAACTCTAGCTTAAAGAACAGCTATCTTTGGAAATCAGGTATCTGTCATCAATTTCATTCTCATCAACTAGATCACTTCAAGACACTCTTTGAATTTTAAGTGAAAAGTACACGTTAACAGAATTTCCTAAAATTTCCCAAGTCAGTGAACATTTCACACTCTTCCATGACTGGCATGATAGAGTCACTGTCTCTGAGACACTATTTTAAGGAAACACCATATCCAAACAGGACTAAAAGAACAGAATTTCTATCCACAGGACTTATCAATACACTAATATGCAAAATGAAAACTGTGAACAGCTGCTGAGCCAAAGCTGTCATACATAAGAAACCGGCATGCATGATCTTCACTTTCCTTGGATTGAAACATTCTAATACTCAAGAACTACTGAGCACTATTCAGACTGTAGTAAAAATTTGCTGTAAACCAGCAACAATATCTAGCTTTTTGATTTTATTGAGGACAATCCAGAGATCTCTTACAGTTAAATATTACAGTGCTGAACTAAAGGAAGCTCTTAATTCCTTTAAAAGGCCAAAAGGTTTCTTCCATATTTCTTCCATATTCTTCCATATTTTGCCTGATTGGCTTCAGGAAAAGGAGGTTCACATCCTAAAAATTTCATTTTAAGCATGTTCACTTTTCATTTTTTCAGAAAGCTGTGGCTGTGGAGAAGATAGGAGATATTTCAATGTGGGACATCTGGTACTTTTATTATACATTATGGATTTGCCTCCTGGTAGAAACTCAGAGCAAAATCTTCACAGGGCCAGTGGCTCTTTGAAATCGTATAATTATTTTCATTCCACTTTCTTCTTGATGCTCCTTACTGACTTCTCTCCCAACTACAACTAAGACAGAATATTGAAGGTACTTCTGGAATTCTAAAGGAAAAGAATAGTGAGCATTCGTTTTCAATGACAATGACTGAACTTTTCATTCCTGTCTTTAAAGTTTCAGATTTACCAACTTAGAATTCATGGTGAAGAAAGGTGGCTCAGGCCAAGTGCCAGAATGATTTAAAGCAGTTGACATGCAAAGAGGTGCTCCCTCCTGTGTATATATTTCACTCACAGGAAATAACTGCAGGTTTGTATAGAAGCAGTAACTAGATTAGCTTTGGTGGCTCAAGAGCTCAAATCCCTGTTATCCCAGCCTTGTGCTGTCCTCCATATCAGTGAGTTCTCAAGCAAATATCTTGGCAAGAGCAAGTTACTGTTTTGCAAAGATGAATATGTTTAATAACTACAGTATAACCAGAAAATAATACTTTGCATTAATTAGATTGACTTGGAGACCTACTTATCATGTTTCCTGTTTCATAAGTGCCGTTGTTTGTGTACACCTATACAGGCCACACATAAATAGCATAGTTCTGAGAGAAATGGGTAAGATCAAGTTTTTGTGCCTACAGTGTCTGTAAACCAGTGACAGAAAACCAGGAGGGAAAAAAAAGAAAAAAGTGTAGATAAGATAAAAAGATAAAGCAGCAAGAAATAACAGAAACTTAAATAGTAAATGTATTCTACAAGTTGTTAAAAAGCATCAGGAAGCACCGAAGGCCACTTCAGTGAGGTGGAAATGTTCATTCACATGTAAAGCTGTGAGTCAAGCAAGGTACAGCTGAAGGAACAGATTTGGTAAAAGCTCAGGTGGAAGGGGAAAGGGAGAAGCAATACATGGCTAACACAGAAATAGGATGCATATTTTGTCTGATGTAATAATGCCTCTTTGGACTGAGTGAAAGGTAAAAATGGTAATTAGACATGGCTTGAGACACGGTGGGTAAGCTGAGCAATGGGAAGTAGCAGAAGAGATTAGTTTCTCCAGGGAACACACAATGTGCGCTGGTCTGGCTAGAGAGCCTTGTTCCTGCATCTCCTTTGTTTATAGTGCAGCTGCTCCCAGCTGTCAAAAAAAGCTCTCTATGATAATCTCTCGGCATATCAGTATTATTACTTTGCACATATTGAGGAAAGGATGAACTGACAACTTACTCCCTGCTTAAGCAGACAAAAGATGTCGTATTCAGCCTAAAAGATGTTTTTGCTACTGCAGCCAAAGTCCAGTCCAGAATTACTATGCTGATAGAGACTTCAAATGGCATTTTCTCTCCATATAAAGAAAGTACTTGTCCCGTTGTATTATCTGAAGATAAGCAGTGATCCAGGAGAGGCAATAATGTTTACCTTTTTTGTAGTTATATCATGTAGCTTCAAATACAGGCTAAACTTTGAATCTGCCCCTTTTGTATGAAAAAAAATTCGTTGATGTCTAAGGACGGAGAGTAAACTGATACAATATCTGTGAAAGCTACAGTGTTTTTAACGGTAGCATTGTATGTTAACATTTCATCCTGTAGCTAAAAAGGTTAAGGAAAAAAGACAAACATGCTAGTTTCAGAGTGATGTGAGTTTTTTGGGGGTGTTTTCTAGCTGAGTGTTGAATTCCCTCAGTCAGACATCATTTGTAAGGATTATTTTTTCATTAAATCACCAGTGTAATTGACAGGGACTGACTGTTATGGTGGTACATTGTGATCATTGAATTCCCATTCTACACAATCTAGACAGCCCCTGCAGGGAGCACAAAGATGCTTGGTAGACAAAAGAGCAAAAGAGGTCCTCAGCCAAGGGAGATCAGGTAGAGAACTTCCATTTCCCCGAGTTCCCATTTCTTTTCTTCTACTGACTGCTCTGTTTCAGCAGATTTCCTTAAACCCTCAACCTTTTGCTCTTCTCTTCCTTATTTCCTCAAGAACTTTTAAGTAGAACTCCCTTGGGATTATAATGTCTGAACCCTTTTTAAAGTAAGAGCTTTTGTTTAAATAAACTTTCCCCTTTTCATTAAAATCACTTTGCTCTTGTAAATTAAAACTAACCTTTGGAGTATAGTAGTGATTATAACCTGATCTTCTGCTCTGCACGCTGAACTGGGACACCCAATCTGGTTCAGTGTGCTGTAAAGAACGTTATACTTTAACTACAGTTTAAACATGATCATAAGTGTTTTTGAAATGAGGTGAATTAACAGGCTTATTTGCAAGCACAACTTACTAAACATTTTGCAGTCTTTTGCATGAAATATCTGAGATATCATGCTCCAAAGAACTGGAATTAAATGTGAAACCAGTTGTAAAATTAGTGAGATGGCCCTGAAGGAAAATTTATTCTCTTAATAAATGTTTTTGCCATAAAAATACATTAATTTCCTGCGTCAAGAGATTAACTGTTTTCTAACTAACATTGTTTCACGCAAAACCAAATTGCATAATCTTTGTGAATGAGAATACTTTTAGTCAGAAAAACAAAAATTATGTAATATATAGCCAAATTTATTATCTAGTTATACTAGACAGTCCTCTTTCTAAATATGAAAACAAGATGTAAGCCATGCTTTAACACAAAACCTTGCTCCTGACTTTCATTAGAAGTCTTAAAACACATGGAGAAGGGGAAGGAAAAAAAACACATGCCAAAAATGCAGCAGAAATACTTACTATCAAGCCCTTACTTATACTGAACTAAATAACAGTATGACTTTTTATATTTTAGCTGTATGTTCAGACTCAGCTGTATAATCAGGCTCATCTTACCCTAGCTGAGCTCTAGGGATTCTAAGCAGCAGAATAAAAACACTGAAAGTGGAAGCTTGGTTTTGTACACAACAGTTTTGGAGCACAGAGAAAGACTCTTGTCGTAGGGGTAAGGTTGGGACAGCAGGATATTTCTTATTAGGATCATCAGCGGGTAATGTAAGTCCAGTCAATGCAGCTGCTGCCAATTTAGCTAAGTTAAGAATGCTGCCTAAAGCTCTGTATTCTTCTCTCCCACCTGCCCTTGCCAAGGGACTGAAGCAACTGGCTGCATTGATGCAGGTGCAGGACAGGGAGGTGCAAGTCCTGCATCCCACCAACAAACTGAACAGCCTTGAGCAAACAGCCTCGGGAGGTCTCCAAAATACTCACTGTGCTTGTCCCTCTAATTCAATGAAAATGATATAAACACAAAGCTCTATGTTTCCAGGGTAGAAAAACTAGGAAAAGCATGTCAAAATGAGCTGGGCCATGTCTACAAGTGTCAGTTTTAGGCTTCTACATTTTATGCTGAGGGAAAGACTCCAGTGTTCAGCCCTGTATTTTTTGAGAGGAGTTTTTAAGTAAGAGATTAGCAGAAGGAAAACAAGCCATGGACATAAGAGTCAGAAGGCAAAAGGAAAAGCTTCTTTTGGTGAGTTGGCCATTTGAGCTCTGTTAAAAAAAGTCAAGCAAGAGCAAAAATCCCACTAAACCAAAAATTCTACCCCCCAAACAAACAACCAAAACCTAAATGCCAGCCTAAACCCCACCAAACAAGCAAAAAAGAAAGCAAACCACCCCCCTAAAAAACCACAACCCAAAACATACAAAAACCCCCTTAACATGCAAAGAAATGCAAAACATGCAGAAACCCCAACCAAACCACAGAAAACAACCAAACAACAGAAACCAAATGAACATAACCCCAACCCCCCACCTTACTACTTATCTGCCACCTAGTGACAGTTACTGTGGTTTTAGTGGGGTGCTAAATCCTGCTGTAATGGAGTCAAACCTGCTGCTGTTCTCACATTTACAATAGATGCCAAATGTTACACAGGTACCAGACCTGGTTTCCAGCCGTAAAAAGTAGAATGCCTAATTGACTTAATCCATGGCAACCTAAGGCAGAGTCAAGTAACTTCCCCCTGGCTCCCCTCCCCTAATTTATTAGAGTTGAGACATGCACCTCAAAATTACTGACTGGTTTAAGAATAATGATTTCTGAATGGTAGGAACTGATCTTTGTTGCTACACCAGTTACCCTGTGGTTGGAGCAAGCATCTTACTGCAATTCTTCTAACAACTCAGAATACCTCTCATGGCTAATACCATGTGACCTATTTAAAATGCCTAAATAGTAATTTGCCATTCAAAATGCTCTCTACCTTCTATTTTTTAGTGGCTGCAGTTTCAAAGATAGCTTTGTGCAACTAAATAATTCCTCTTTTTAAGTATAAGATAGTACTTTCAAGAATACAGATACAGCAGAAGTGGTAGGGTACTTTACACCCTAGAAATGTGTTTGCAAGACATTCATATTCTTCACTGGGACTTAGGAGAAAGTGCAAATATAGACCCATTTATCACAGTCTCAAATTCTACGTTTCTTTAAATGCTGATTTTTTTGCAAAGGTTTTAATTCCCAGAATGGAAGCACTAAGCACCAGCCCATTTTGTTTCTGGCAAAACTGGAGGAAAGCTTATTTCAAATTTCTAATTAAAATTCTTTCTTGCTGTGTAAGGAGCCCTGATGGGATTCCTCAGGGTAGTTGGATGGGTTTCTGATTGAATTACAACCGGCCCAATTGCGTGAATATTTCATTTAAATGTTGTGAACTGAAAACAGCAATTAACGACAACCTGAATAATAAAAAGCACTACTTTACTTTCAATCCTCTCCCCTCCCACAGTTGACTCAATTCAAATGCTTAGTCACTGGGAAAAAAAAAAAAACCCAAAGCAAAACAAACAAATCCCTCAAAACATCCAGAAACAAAAAGCCAAGCAAGGGTCACTGTATGGGAAGAGGAGATGTCTACAGTCCTCATCCTACAAGTCAGAAACATTTTGCCTGGAGATGATGACTGTGTATGTGACACTCTTGCAGAACTGCCCTCATAAAGCATGACTGTGTTTCTGACTTGCCATTTATTCAGTATTCTACTCTGTGGTTTCTGTCCAATCTCACTGAAGGTAATTTCAGTCTAATATCTCACCTTTATCATATCCATCAGCCTTTTTTTTTTACTAAAGAACCACAATGCCCATAGATTCTCTGAGGAAAATTTGCTAATCTGGTCAAAAATTCTGAAACAATCAGATTGGCCAAACCCTCCCAGTCCTACACACGAGCTTCTGAACAAATTACCTACATTTACAAATTAACTTTTAGCCCTGGGCATTTAGGGGTGATCCACCTGTGCCTAATTCCCTGGCTGGATTATAAATATCTCCCAAAGAATATAGTAACATGAGCTGATACTTAGGATGAAAATATGAGAAGCTGGGGAGAATTATAGTAAAACTAAATGCTGAGAAGACATGCAATTTCTTCTGATATGTCCTAGAAAGCCACTATTGTATGCACCCTGCCTTCAGAGAGTCTGCTCTTCTTGTTTTTTGCAACTTTGTCAAATCTCAAAATCAAAAAGCTCATGAGAACTGGTCTAAATCTGACCCAAGATCCACTGTTTCAAAAATATTCTTAGGAATTGATGACTGATTGGACCTTGACAACTGGAAGAAAATAAGTTGATTGATTATAATCTTCACTGTTATTTATTAGTGATCCACAGTGTTTAGATTGCCAACTTGATTATCATAATTGCACCAGCATACTGACTAAATCAGGAGAAGTTATTAGTAGGACTAATGTGTTCCTATAATAGAGTTTTCTATAACTGTATCAATATCCATAGTTCTTAATACAACCCCTCCTTTTCTTCCCACATCAGGAACAGCTCAAGTTAAACTAGCACAGATATACTGGGAAAAAAAAAAACCAAACTAAAACCAGAACCATTGAAAAAGATAGGAAAGAAACCCAAACTTAATTAGTCTTCTGAAGCAGCCATGGTGATGTCATATGTGAAATGGAGTCAGCACAAAGCACTGCATGAGGATCAATGTTACAAGCCTCAGAAGCAATGATATAGCTTTATTCTGGCAGCTGCAAACTGTTCTGGCTCTATCTGTCCCTTGTCAGCACAGAAGAATGTCTTTCACTTTGTCTTATTAGTGTGGTATTATCTCATGGGCTGATTCTTCCACAGAAAAATGAGCCACTCTACTTCATTTCAGTATTCCTTAAACTGATTTGCAGTTGGAAATACATCAAAATTGCATTTACTTGTTTAATGATGCTATTTTTCTAGATTTGGGGTTTTCTTCTTGGTGGCAAAACTCTGTAGATGATAGCAAATTTTAATAATATAATTTAATGTCTATATTCATACATATATAAAATAAAATTTGTCAAATACACTTTGAATCATGTTTGCATATTACTTATTTGCAGTTTATTGTTCTTTTTCTACAGAATAAACTTCGTACTCAAAAAGCATTTTCCCCGCCTTGTGCACTTCTTCCTTTGTTTTTGAGCTCCTATCCTCACAGTAGGAGCAGTTCTCTCAAATGTACTCTACCTGAATTTCACATTCTAGCTTTTGTTCTATAAAAATCCAAATCTGAAAGCAAAACTCAGCTGAAAGCAATATGGCTTGGATTTCAAGAAGGGTCCTCACAATAAACAATAAACTTTTATGATTTTGGTGCAAGTTTGTGAGTCAGCCTCGGTACTGCTAGAGTAAGCCACAAAGAGTCTTAGATGATGAAAAGAATATTAATTTATAAGCTGGAAACTGTAGCTCAGACCAAAATCTCTCACAAGTGAGGTCCGCGCATCAGTGGGCTAAATTACATTTCAAATCACCCTTTAGCTCTGAGCTCAAATTTCCACAAACATCGAAAAAATTCAGACTGGATTTGGATTCTATACCTACAAATATATTCAGAACAATCCTGAGGACATGTTTAGCAATGGATCCATTTTTATTTCATACCATTTGCATTTAAAAAATGTACCTGAAAATCAGTTTGGTTCAAGGCAGACTTTGGCTTCTAGGGAAACATAGATGGGCAGGCAGGAGGACAAATTATAAGTTTAATTCTAGAGCCCAGAATAGCAGACTGATTTTTTCTCCATTTTGAAATGTAAAATGATAAGGAAAATACCTGGATTTAAACTCCTTCAAAGTGTGTGGGCCCTAAATTGATGTTAAACTTGGTATTTGAGCTGTATGTGATAATTGGTGGCTCAGTCTGTTTAAGTGGAGATTTGATACTGGGTTGTTGCCTTTGCATGCACTGATACCAATCAAAGTCCCAATCTGACTGTGCATTCAGATTTTGTGACTGGTAGGTTGACTGATTTTTTAAAATTTGTGTGTGTGTGTGTTGTTTTAAACTTTGAAGAAGGGGTGTTTTAATGGTGTTAACAGAATCATTATCCTAAGTCTGATTTTGTTTAATTGCCCTAGACAATTTGGCTGCAGCCAAATCTCAGAGTAATCTACATGTGCCAGAAGTTCAAGGAAGGAGGTTGAAATATGTTTTTCATCAGCACAACTAGATTGATCTGCTGTTTAAGAGGAAGGGCATCCACTCCAAGACTGACATTTATTAGAACTGTGTAGGCTTCAGCCTTCACCCTTGCACAATTTAGCTTTAACCAGCCATTTATACTTAAAATATTCGGGCTGTGTTCAGGCAGGTGATCCTTCATCTCTCCTTAGCACTGGTGAGACCACAGCCTGAGTGATGTCTCCAGTTTTGGATGCCCCAAAATGGGAAAGACATCGACTTCCTGGAAAGAAAGGTACTGGAACAGCTGTCATACATGGAGAGGCTGAGAGAACTGGGAATGCTTATCCTAGAGAAGAGAACTCTCAGTGGGGATCTTATTAAATGTATATAAATACCTGATAGGAGGATGTTAAGATGACAGACCCAGAATCTTCTCAGTGGTGCCTAGTGGGAGCATGAGAGGCAGTGGGAACATACTGAAAAACAGGAAAACACTTCTTTGGCTGTGATAGTGGTTAAAGACCTGAACAGTGTTTCTCAGTACAAGACAGACGTGGGACGTTGAAGTGGGTCCAAAGGAGGGCCACAAAAATGATCAGAGGCCTGGAGCACCTCTCCTGTGAGGACAGGCTGAGAGACTTGGGGTCATTCAGCCTGGAAATGAGAAAGCTCTGAGGAGACCTTATTGTGGCTTTTCAATACTAAAAGGGGACCTACAAGAAAAATGGGAATACGCTTTTTAGTAGGCCCTCTTATGGTAGGACAAGTGGCAATGATTTTAAATTAAAAGATGGTAGATTCAGACTAGATATAAGGAAGAATCTCTTTAAGAAGAGGGCAGTGAAACTCTGTAACAGACTGCCCAGGGATGCCCCATCCCTGGAAACACTCCAGGTCAGGTTGGATGGGGCTCTGAGCAACCTATCTAGTTGAAGATGTCCTTGCTCACTGTGGGGGGGCTGGACTAGATGACCTCCAACCCAAATCATTTTAGGATTCTGTGATTCTATAACAGCTTGTCCTGAGAGACTGTGGAGTCCTCATCCTTGGAGGTACTCAAACCCCACAGACATGGTCCTGGGCAGCTTGCTCTAACTGGCCCTGATTAAGTCTAGTCATGAACTAGATGATCTCAAGAAATTCCTTCCATCCACAGTAATTTTGTGCTACCTGTCAATGGAATGCAAGCTGTGAATGGGCTTATGCCAACAGCTCATGCTGTTATCCCTGGCATGGAAATCCTACTGCAAACTTCCCCACCAGTGAAGTTACATGGGTTACAAGGAGGGGTGTGGGCAAGGTAGAGAGGGTAGAGATGTGCTTACCTCCCATTCCTGGAAATCACCCTGCCGTCACTGCCGAACTGAATTTTTCTAGCCTGTAGTAGATGGGCTCGTATACAAAGAGACAAAATTATTTTTTGCCTAGCTGGTGAAGAGCCTTGAAAATGCTCTCTCACACTTTATGAAAAGCTCTTTGAAGTGCACCACAGGTTTTAGTTTCGCTGTGGAACTGTTTTACTGAGTCCGAATTCCCAACCCCCACATTATTTTTTTGTTCCCTGTGGTATTAAATATGACCTTAAAAATGTGCTGAAGAATAGCGTAAGGCTACAGCCTTATTTCTAAAGAGAACTTCTTTAAAGGTTTGCCAGTTTTGTTTTTCACACGGAAAACATTTTCACCAATCTTTACATTTAAGCTATTTCAAAGAAATTTCATTTTGGAAACACAGGTGCAACATTTAAAGCATCTTGTTTGACATTTTTGAGAACAGAGCATTTTGATTTTGGTCCAAAACAACATGTCTAAATTGAATTAATTTTAAAAGTTTCATGAAATTCCTAAGAGGTTGAATTAGGGTGACAGGCTTTGATTTTAGCCAAAGCCAAAATAATATAATTTTCCCAAGACCTCAGAGCTTTTCTACGTGAATTTCATTTTACAGCAAATCTAAAATGTCTTCTTTTGTTTGAAAATATAAGAAAATATATTATTTAGAGATCACAAAACTTTTCACTAAACAAAGACTTAAGAATCTAATTTCCATTTCTTTCATAAGAAAAGATACTACATTTATATCACTAAATTGCTGTTCCAAAAACCTAATGTCACAAATATAAGTTAATAAAAATCATTATTGTAACGATTCATCAGAAGTATCCTGTTGAGCACGTACAGGTATATCTTTTTTAAATTTTCACTTCTCACATCCTTCGAGGTGTTGAATAATCTAATTATTTTCTAGTTGAATTTAGAATTCTTGGAACTGCAGAATGTAAAGACCTATGATTGCTCTCAAATGTGTCTCCAATTTTATATGGCTGCAGTCCTTTATCTATTCAGATTAACTTTATTCCTGCTAGCTAGGAAAGTTTGTTTGTCTGCAGAGAAGCTGCAGGTTACAGGTACAAAAAAAATGCAGGATGGGCAACCCCCTCTGTCTTATATACAGCAGGAACATATCTTATTAGGCTTCAAATTTTAGCATTTTTATTTGTTGAAATGAGTCAGAGCCAGCTGGACAGCTGTAATTCCAGAGCCCAGTTGGAAGTTCTAGTTAAAATACCTAATCTCTCTTTTCACTGTATAAATAGAAAACTAGGCAAACTGAATGTAAGAATCATATAATTATTATCATAACTTATAAAAATAAATTGCATTACACTTTTGTTCAATTTTTATAAATTACAGGATAACAGAAGAGTTAATTTAGGGGAAAAAATGATCACCATACATTATTTATTTATCTGCTTCCTTTGCATATAAAACTAGTTCAGTTAGAAGGAAAATTTATGTCAAATGCTGTATCAAAGCTGCAACGTGAACATTTCCAAAGACTGTAATGTACTATCAGCTAGATTCACACAGGGACCCAATTATTTAAGTACCACTTTAAAGATATAAATCTACAGCTGAGATCTTCAACACCCCTGTCCAGCTGTCATTCTGGAAATAACTAAATCGTGTGCCACTTTGTGTTTTCCACTAGACAGACACAATGAGTCCTGGTGGTGTTAAGCTGTTTGGTGTGTACTTCCTGGGTATCCTCCACCCAAGACATTTCTCCTCCTGGCTTGAAAAAAATGATCCAGTCAGACATTCATGGTTCAACTACTCCACCTGCCTTTGAGTCCCCAGAAAACAGGTGCTGTCTGAGTTGTTCTCCTTTTCTCCATTATCTCCACCACTGAAATTTTCACCTGCACAATTTGGTAAACAGAAGGGTTCACCTTTCTGTCAAAAAAAGGTACCAATCAATAGTCTTCAGATTTTTTCCCACTGTGGTCAGCAGCTGTGAAAGTCCGTGTGTTTCACCTTTGTCCCATATTCAAAACCACTTCAATTCATACCCTCTTCATACCTAGCCCTCCTCAAGGGGTACAGCCCAATGAGCAAGATGATTTCTGCCCCAGAACAGCCCCTGCTCTGGGGTGTCAGTGAGGACTGTGTTTTGCAGCTGTGCCATGTATCTCCTCTCCTGTACCATGGTCTTTTAACAGCACAGCTGATTTGCGTATTTTATACACGGAACAATTTTTGACAGGATGGAGACATTGGATGAGAAAAGGAAAGTCTCCTGCATCTCAGTCACATGAAGACACTCTGTCCATACAGCGCCTACTTCAAACCCCACTGTCTTCAGTCTGCCAGCTGCAAAACACTCCTGGACATCCTAAGGCTCTACAGACAGCTAAAAGCCACAAACCCCAAAATTGTGTCAGGACCAATTTCACTGAAAGGGTGGTCAGGCATTGGAACAGGCTGTCCAGGGAAGTGGGGGAATCCCTTCCCTGGAAATGTTCAAAAGGCATGTTGATGTGGCACGTGGGACATGGTTTAGTGGTGAGCACAATGGTGCTACGTTAACAGTTGGACTCAACGACCTTTGACATCTTTCCCAGCCTTAATGATTCTATGAGTCTGTGATTCCTAGCCAGTTGCAATAGACAATGCATCAGGTGACAATATCCAGGCAACTCAAGGAAAATAGATCCAACCATTACCTGTTAGGATGTAAATGACTAAGCAGGCTTAGCAAAATTTCTGGTTTTCCTTATTCTCATTTAATATGCACATCACTATAGTCTATTTAAAGTGTCTATCAGGCATACTGTAGTCCTAATGCATTTGACACAATTTATTTTATAAATTTAATTTGGTATTTCCCCAGGTAAGGATTGGGTTTCCTTCTAATTAGTTTTGGAACCATTTGTACAGGTTAAATATACTTACATGGAATTCATTGTTTAAAAAAGGAAACCTATTCAATTTTAACTTGAACAACAGTATTTAATTTTATAGATTCCTGCTTAGAAGTCTAAGAGGTAAAAGGAAGATAAAACCTGTTTAAATGCTAGAGTGCTTTTCCCAAAGTTACAGGTTTGATAATGCTTTTAGACAAGAGTAGGGAATTCATATCCCAAGGGCATGCAAACTATTTTTCAGTGTTTTCTTGACTTTCAGAAGAGGCAGGATAGAGTGGGTCACAATGCACAACACTTTCTGATTTATCTTAATGTTTAGATTATATGGATTCTGTATGAGAAGTTATCATGTATCTTACATGCTGCAAATCAACTGCTGTGTGAAGAGTGTTTCAGAGGAAATAGCTCACAACTTGGAGTCTATTCAACAAAGGCCAATCAACTCCTCTCCTGCCCCAGCCCTAATCAAAAAGACCCAAACCTACTGAAACCACACTGACAATCTGAAACAGAGTGACCTGCCCCTCTGACTTCGAATAAATTGCTTTCTTAGTATGCTGGGATGTGGTTTTCACTTCAAAGAAAGATTGGAGTATTCCCAAATAGCTTTTCAATTATAAAAGAATTCTTGGTCTAGCAGCTGGGAGACTTGGAGGCTGGAGGTTAAGAAAACACATCTATTACAGAAGACCCGAGAATGCAGTAATTAAGTGCCACAATTGAATCATAACTAGATGAAATCTCAAATCAGGTTGCATACACACAACTGTATTCCCGCTCCTGTAACACAATACACACTTCTGTCATAACTGAGTAATTTTGCTTCATGCCACAGCAGTTCTCATCAAGAATACTTGCAGAGAAATTATCTGGGAAACCAAAATGAAAGTGTACACTGATCATGGATTTTCCTCCTTTTTTTTTTTTTTTGCATTTGCTTTCCACGTAGAAGATGCATATCTTGCCAAGTATGCCCACAAAGACCATCACACATGAAACACTGATGTAACTTGGAAAGGAATATGAACTGTTTAGGAATCGGGAGCCCAGATATCTAGTTTTGCTCTTTTATTATTGTAGAATCACAGAATGGCTTGGGTTGGATGGGACCTTAAAGATTACCCAGTTCCAATCCCACTGCCATGGACAGGGACACCTTCCGCTAGATCATCCAACTTGGCCTTGAACAGTTCCAGGGATGGGGTACTCACAAGTTCTTTAGGCAACCTGTTCCAGTATCTGACCACCCTTACAGTGAAGAATTTCTTTCTAATATCCAATCTAAACCCAGCTTTTTTTGGTTGCAGACCATTCCTCCCTGTCCTGTCACTACAGGCCCTTGTAAAAAGTCCAGCTTTAAAATTAATTTTATTTATTATAGTAGTTGTCTTGGAGCTTACCAGACACAGGACACCTGTTTTTGCTGAGCACTTTAACACAGAACAATTGAGGTAATTTCCTTATGGGGAAACTCAGGAGAGAGCCAAGCTGAATTTCCAAACTTTGCATTAGTACATACTGGACAACCATATAGACAATAATTTAGAAATAAGCTTCTTTTTATTCAATTAAATTAACTCAGCCTAAGTGTAATATTGAAGTATCTGCCAGTTTGCTGTAGCCACAAAAATCTCAAATGAAAGTACAGAATACATAAACAAGTTCCTTCCCAAAACCAGCCTTTTTTTATTGCCCTGGAACTCTTACCATATTTCAAGTGAAGGACAAGTAATAGGTACTTGTGGTCTACTCCTTTTTTTTCCAAATAAGAAGCAGAAGTATTAGGGTTTTGTTGCTAACACAACTCTCAGTTGCATACCATATGGCCAGTTTAAGATAGCAAAACACCATGCTAGCAAGAGTTTACAGTACAGAGGAGGTCTTGCAATTCAAATTCCAACACAAAGTTCCCCTTTTAGATATACTTAGAAAAAGAAGAGAACAGAGGAAAGGTACACAGGACTATGGTTGCAAATGGCAAAGCTGTTATATAAGGTACCACTACAGTTTTCTTTTTCACAGGTCCTGTATGTCCCTATGTCCCTCATTTTCTTTCTTTTTGATCGTGGCCACACAGCATGACACAAGTTGAGAGCCTCTTATCTTGCTGCTAAGTCCTGGTAGGAGTGTACAGTGTGTCACAGGACTCTGTGATTTTTGGCATTCTCAGCACATCTTCCCCTCACAAGCAGCAGAGAAATAAAGTGCCCCACCTGAAACTTAGTATTGAAGTAGAATGTTTTCCTTCTCCGCACAGGAGACACAAGTACAAGCCTGCCCAGCCTCAAGTAAAGATGTGAGGCTGGTTCTTCTCCCAGTCTACTTTAAATACTAAGTCTCAGAATATTCAATTGGGATCTCAACACCATCTGTAGAAGTTATTTCACTCGCCATAAAATACTGAAATGAGGACTGATAAGCAATGGGGTCTTCCAAACAAGTCTTGGTACAGCTGTACTAGAGTGGAATATTCTTTACATGTTGCACCTTGTCAAATCAAACTAGAGACAGACTTAGCCAGTGACTAAAAGATATTTTGGGGCAGGATACTGTCTCCTGGGTAATGCATCTATCTTTGTATCAAATTAAGGAGAGAAAAAATTTAATTTTTGTCTCTCCCAACAATATGTATGTTTTATGTGTAAGCTGTTAAGTCTAAGTGTGGCACTGATGCACATCTGTCTTTTTTATTTGATGAGAGTGTGATGAAGTTGGGTGGGATATTTCCCTGAACCTTGAGGTTAGATGCCTGGGTCTGGAAAGAGTGGTTCAAGAAAACTTGATTAGAAAAGTTCCTGGTGAATTTTCTAGTTCTTGTGAACCCTATCAGTATGCTGCCTTCCTATATGATACCCTGAAAAGGTACCCTGAGCTCTTAATAGGCTTACATTAAAAAATGAAGCTCCCACAGCCACTGTAAAATGACATGCCTGCATGACTAAGTAGAATTATTCTAATGATAAAGCTGTGCAAACCAAGTGCTTCTCATAATTTGCATAAATACATAAATAAATAAATAAAACAACCAAAATCTTGATGTTGTTTTCCACATTGCAGAGCACAATCTTGATTTTTAGCTATTTCATCTGGCTCAAGTATGGTTGCTTTTGTTATTCAAAATTGCTAGGCGAGCTCAGCGGCAAAAGGATATGGGAAAAAGTTACTTTTGTAGTTCTTATTGGACCTGAAGAAAAACGGGACCTGACGTCTGATGGAGAATATTCATTTTAAAGGGAAGTTTTTTAATGCACAAAATCCTCAGTGGGTGTAAGGCAGCACAGCCCCTCTGCAGCAAATGCTCATCTGAGACTACAGGCTACAGAGCACTTTTCTCTGGGCTCCCATGCTGTACCTCCCCACCTCCTGTCATGACGGCTGCACTGCTACAAGCATCAGTTCAGAACCTAGGAGATTTTGGATGTCTCAGTACATTTAAAATCCAGTTTAATCTTAGAATGTAGATGGAGGATAAACCCAAAGCTTTGTTTGATTCTTTTAAAATCTCTGGGGACTGTGTAATTCCACCAACATTTGAACAATACTAATCTGTAGAAAAAAACCAGGGGAGAAAAAACACACTTTAATTCCTCTGCTTCTGAGCATTGTGTTGAGAACGAGGCTTAAAGTCAGAGGCATGCATCCAATTTATTTGAATTTCAATTGCACTGTGTCTTTCCCATCTCAAATCTGAAAAAGCTGAGGGCATGTGAGGAGCAATGTTTCACACAGAAAAGAGTATCATACAAAATACTCATAGCTTCACAAATATATGAGCAACCCTAAGGAACTCTAAATGACTAGATCTTATTTAGCCCATGGAGAAAGAAACTCAGCAATGCTGCTCAGATATGGTGCATATTTTTCCTCAGCCTCCACAAATACCCCCACTTTAATAAGATCTTTTCTCCCCACTCTAACAGAACATTTTTGTTACCTCTCGGATATGCAGCTGTTACACACTCTGTATCCAACTCCCCACTTAAAAGCAGTGTTAGTTCTATGTCTCAAGGAAATTATAAAATCAATCTGTCTATCCTAATAAGCAAAGAAAATAATGGAAGCTTTCAAACTAATTTGCAATAGCAAAGCCAACTATTCCTTTCTCTGATGTCTCAATTAGAAGTATTCATCCCTTTGATTTCACTCTAGAAAAACTAGGAATGTGGCAGTGGGACATGAGCATATTTTATTTTACATAGGCACACATGATTTAGAAAGTAGATTTTACACACACTACCGGCGTTAGTGGCATATGTTCCTGCTAATGATTCCAGCCCTTTTCTGGAATACTCAGTCATACTCAAGTATAGTTTTAGATAGAGGACCCTGCCCAGGCACATTGGTTTGGGCTATGATCTGGGTTTGTAGTCTAATTTTGTGGCTAAAAACAGATTGTTGATACCTTAACCACTTTAACAAATCCATACGTGACAGAACTGAGCTGGACATATTGTCTATCACTGGCAGGCTTCCATAATCATCTCCCTTAAAGACAAGACTTCTCAAAATGAGACAGAAGAGAAATTTTGTCAGATGCTTACTATATTTCAACAGAGTAACGCTGCTTATCTGCATCATGCTGTCTATTCTAACATGAATAAAGTTATCTTACATCCAGCGTCTGAACATAAATTATTTCCCATTGCAAGGCTTTATGAATCATTTTAATCTCATTACTAAATAATTCAACCCCAGCTAGAGAGACATTTAGGGAATGGCCCTAGTGAAAAGTCTTTGTAGTCTTCTGTACCTATTAGACTCTGTTGCTTGAAACTGTGATTACAGCTCTGTGGAGTAAGGAGCAGATACTTCTGTCCCAGCAAAATCCTGCTCAACCTTTAGAATATGCTAATGTACACTGATTTATAGGCAGATCAAAGTGTGTGTACTAGTTTGAAAACAAACCAGTGGGAGGCACTAAGTCAGAATAACAATTTAATGGAAATTAAAGAAAAGGGGAAAAAAAAGGTAAAAGAAAACACTGTCAAACTGACAGAGTCAAGGTACAACCTGACACCCTGTTAGGCAGGGTGGTGGTAGCAGTCTGGTAGAATGGTGGCTGCAGTCCTCTGAAGCAGTGATCCTGTAGTAAAACAGTCTGCTCTTCCTCAGGAAGTCCAATGGTGGCTGTGTAGCTCCTGTCCTCTGGAAATCCAGTGGGAAGCCCGTGTCTCTGGTGTTCAGCCTCAGATTATATCCACGATGGGACGCTTGGTTCCTCCCTCTGGGCGGAGCATCTCACAATGGGGTAACGAGTCATGAGGCCAAGTGTTGATTAGGCTCATTAACAGGAGATAGTCCGGAGGGAGTTATCTCTGAGTCAGGCGGCAGGACAATGATGGGCCATTAACAGAAAGATAGTCTGGGGGGAGGAGGCAAGGAAACACTGCCC